>NC_058132.1:564037560-564262903 GCF_016433145.1 Gracilinanus agilis | reverse complement strand
TCCTCCTCCTCCTCCTCCTTCTTCTTCTTCTTCTTCTTCTTCTTCTTCTTCTTCTTCTTCTTCTTCTTCTTCTTCTTCTTCTTCTTCTTCTTCCTCCTTCTTCTCCTCCTCCTCCTTCTCCTCCTTCATCTTCCTCCTTTTCTCTCTATCTTTCTGTCTCTCTTCTTCCTCTCTCCTCCTCCCTCTCTCCTCTCATCATACACTGTAACTATAGATGTTTCCTGAAGTACTGGCCTGAACCTCTTATCTTTATATATTCTCTCATTTTTCAACCTTATGAACTACCAAGAGTCAAATTATCATCTTTATGTATGTGATTTTCAGATCTATTTTTCTAGCTTTAGTAACTCTCCAGATCTATAATAATGCATTAGTAACTGACTTTTGGACATTTCAGTTTCATGTTCCATTGGATAACCCAATCTCAACATATCCAAAATAGGATACATTATCTAACTTCCCCTTAATTCTCCATTCTTCTGTGTTTCATTTTTATTGTCTAGGAATCACTATCCTTGCCACTCACTTTACAACTTTGTTATACTTGACAATTCTCTGTCTCCCACAATCCACCTAGGCACATGCTAGGAATTCTAGAAAAAGGATTTTAGCAGGGAGAAGGCAGAGGAGGAACAGTTTGGAAGTGACAACTGCTAGAGAGTAGTAACTTCCTGTAGGAGGCTGGGGACTTCCTATCTGAGAATGGTGAAGGAAAGGTGGGCTTTTCAGCTCATCTAATTCAAGCTGACTGTAGAAAAGGAGTATACCCCTAATTCATCCTTGGAGATACTCTATTTAACTGGGGAAAATCTAGAAATACCTACTGTGCTTTCCAGAAGGTTTTATCTAAAAAAAATTCTGTCAGATGGGCTTTGAGTTTTTACTTCAGGGGTTAGACCCCCCTGGGGTGAACTTAGCCTTTTGAGCTTATTCATAATGGTTTTCAGAGACAGCTTTCAGGAGATAAATCTAACCAACTACTGAGGGTCATAGATAGGTAGCTTAGTCAGTTTGGGGGGGAACACAGATAGAAATAGGGAGCTGTTAAGTTAGCCAGAAGACCAAAAGGCTCCCTCTTGCAAGGGATGTAGATGAATTTGGGAAACTAGTTAGATCTCTTAGCTTTAGGGACCCCTTGTTCTGATCTTCAATTTGTATCCCCTTTTAAAATAAAAGAGATATATATTTTTTAAAATATCAATTGTCTTCAAGACATTTGTGCAACTGTCCCAGTGAGGGAAAGTGATTCTTTTTCACTCTCACTAACCAGAGGATAGAATACCTGGCTGAGTATTCAGAGGGATCCCTAAGAGGATCTACCACTGTGGGTCTCTTCCCCTACTTTTCTTTTTTTACTTTAGAATCAAACATAATATCCTTTGTCATTTAAAGAAATTTCAGAACCTGGTTACTCCTTAGCACTATAGTCTACTTAAATTCTCTGACTCCCTAGGCATTCTACAATCTGGAATTACTGTCTCACTGTCTTGCATGCCTGGTGTTTTATCCTTCCCATACTCTGAAATAGAATTCTTGGCTTCTGTAAAACTAAGCATAATTTATAATTGTTTTCTCTTCTCCCCCGAAAATGCTTATGATATTTGCAGTAGAGAGTCTGCCAAGTCTGGAGTCAGGAAGCTCTGAGTTAAAATCTGGCCTCCAACATTTATTAGCTTTGAGATCTTGGGCAAGTCACTTAACCATGTGTGCCCCACTTTCCTAAACTATAAAATAACTGGAGAAGGAAATGTCAAACAATTCCAGCATCTTTGTCAAGAAAATCCCAAATGGAGTCATGAAGAATCAGCCACAACTGAAACAACTGAGCAAAAACAACAGATACTTTCTCTTTAAGCTCTGTCTTAGATATTCTTATTTATATATGTTGTCTCCCCTATTCAAATTTAAGTTCCTTGAAGGTAAGGATCTGTGTTTTATGTTGATGTTGTTGTTATTGTTGTTCATTTTAAAAACTTTTTTTAAAATATATGCTTAACAAAGTACATGGTAAAGGTTAATAAATGCTTATTAACTGATTATGAGTTAAACTTAATGATCTAAAGTCTTTTTTCAGTAATTGATGTTTGTGATAATATATGTGAGAATGTATATATATATATATATTCTATTTCTAGATTATAAATATTACTATATATTGGATCCTACAATCTCTCAGTGTTCTCCTTAGCCCACATATTAAATGAAATGAATCAAATCCCTAAAGAATAACCAGCTCTGTTTTGTTTTTTAACTCTGTGTCCAACTTGTTTTAAAATGACTTTGACAAACTCTTGCTCTCGACTCTTATGAACTTTAGTATTAGGTTAAGAAACTTCAAGTTATCACCATTTTCATCACCAATTAACATGCACTGTAAAAAAATGTAGAAAGCTAAACCTGTAATTTAAACAACATGCTAAATCTAGGAGAGCCAATTACTGAGGTTAGGGAGAAAAATATGTTAAGGAAATAAAAATGTGGTAATTAATATAGTTAATGTACAACTTTCCCAAGTTCCCAGAGATGAGCAAAACCTATATAAAAAATACCAGAAGAAAACAAAGAAAGATTTGTATTAAATTGAATAAAGTGACTTTTTCTGGCACAATGAAGTGGGTAGCTGATTTTTATCAGAAATTCTACAAATTCATTAACGATAAGACATTTTTAATTTTGGAAGAAAAAAATGTCTGTTGTAATATGGGATTATTAACTTTAGTGATATGGGCAGTTTGGAAAACTTCAGTACTTGGAAATGATCCAAACTACAAAGTTACTATTAACAGCAGAAAGCATAGATGAAAGAGATAAGTATGACAAATTTAAATTAAAAAGTAGTTTACTTCCAAAGAAATCTATTTTCAGGGTAAATTTGGACTTCAAGGAAATGATTGATAATGGGAAGCAAATAAGAAACATGGCAATATATCCAAAGGAACCCTTTAACTTCTGGGTGCTGTTTATGCAATGCTTAACCACATAAATGTGAGGTGAAAAATGTGGCTAGTTACCTATGTATTGGCCCAAGTCTCACTATTTGCACATATGCACACTTATTTTTATTAAAGACATTGATCAAATGATGATCTTATAGTCACATGAAAAGATATTTGGTTGTCTTTTTGTTTTATCTTTGGATTTTTTAAAAAATGAAATATGTTATTGAATTGTACAACCATATTAAATTGTAATCTTGAGGGCAGAAACTGTCTTTTGCTTCTTTTTGTATCCTCAGCACTTAGCACAGTGCCTTGCATAAGGTATGTGTTTAATTAATATATACTGAATTGAACTGAATTCTGTGTTCCACATATAATTCCTATGAGCCAAATTAAGATGCATTACTTTGATTCCTTTTTATTCCATTGGTAGTCACTGCTCTATAGCTAAATTAATGCTGTCCAATAACTCTAAACAAATTTTGCTCGGAGAATAATTTTTAATATTATTATCCATTACATCTTTCATTATTTTAGCTTTGACTTTATGTGTGTGTGTTTACTTTTTAAGTGTCTACATTTTTACTATCATGCAGGAAAATAAATTATAAGAATATATGAACATAATTTTAAGGGTCATCTAGTCCAATCCCTCATTTTACAGTTGAGGAAATTGGGTCTGAGAGTGGTTAAGTGACTTCCTCAAGTTCACAGGAACAGTAAATGGTAGGGCCAGGAATTGAACCTCTGTCCTCTGCTCAAAAAAACTGACATTTTCCCACTATGACTGAATGTTTAACTTTTCTTTGAGTAGTTAAAAGTTTTGGGATTAAAATACAATGAACTATTTAATTTCCTATTGATATTAAAGAGAAAATAAATAATTCCTTCTGACACTCCTTTCCCAAAGCTTATTGGTATGGAATTCCCTCCTTATTGATGGAGATAAATGCCCTGTCTTGTGTGAGAAATGGACAGAGTTGGCAAGAGGCAAGAGACCTTCAATTCTCATTCAAATCTCATTTTAGGATTCTTCAAAGTAAACCCTTTTCAGGACTGTTCAAGGCAGAGGCACCTTTTTATTCTTTGGAAATCATCAGGGTGATCCTGCTTTGGGACTGGTCTCCAGGCTAGTCTTCTCCAAAGACTGACTTGTTTTCAGAGCTCCTGGAGTGAAGCTTCAAGAGAGAACATGGAAGAGAGTGACTGCACTTTAGGTTAATAAGGAAAAGGCAGGGAAGACATGAAAGGAGCCGACAGTCTCCATCATGTTCCTATATCCAAATTGTTATTCTAGAAAATTTGGATGGCTTCCCCTTAGATGAGTTTCAGGACTCTCTCTTGGTCAGACTGAGTTACAACATTCTGGATAGGAGTCAATGTACACTACCTTGTCTAGTATATGTTCTTTTTTTATATCTTCTCAGGTTTCTATTCTGTAATGATTTAGACAAATGAAATTGTTATTTGGAATGTCTATTCATTGTGGAATAAATAATAACAGGGGAATAGTTAAGCCTTGGGTATAGTACTTGGGGTCCAATCTCCCTCTCAAATAATGAAATGTTCAAAAGTTAGTGGAACCTGATCATATCTCCTAGACAAACATTTCAGGGAGCAGATAATTATTGTTTTAGCTCTATACCCTTTCTCTCAGAGCCCCAACTTCCTACTTCCCCTTTTGGAATGAATGAAAGTCTTCCTGGAAAAAGGGTAGGGAGGGAAAAGGTTAGATACACCTATTCAGCTTCCCTTCAAAGTCTCACACCCAGAGACAAATACATAATAATAGAATCCTGCTCATTCATGGAGTTTCCCACAAACTTGATGCCTACTCTATATCTTTACACTTCTAAAATTAGGAGCCTGGTAAGACAGGGATAAAAAGAAGTGTGGTGGTATGGTGGAAAGGGTGCTATTTGGAATCAGAGGATCTTGGTTCAAACCTCAGTTCTTCCAATGACTAGTGTGATTTTAATCAAGACATGCAAACATTGATGGGCCTCACTTTTCTTCCCCCCAAAAAATGCATTGTGCTGGGATCCCTTTAAGTCATACATTTACTATTTTATAATTGTGTCAATAAATTTTTCCAGAAGTGTCATAAGAAAAACCACTCAATATAATGAAAAGGATACTGAACCTAGAGTCAGGACTTGCTTTTCTCATTTATGAAGTGAAGGGGCCAAACTAGGTGCAATGTAGCCAGAAATCTGAGATTCTCTGGTTCTATTACCCTAAAATCTGGCTCTAAGTCCTACCTCTGATTCTCAAGACTTCCATAGCCATAGTTCAGTTTCTGGAACTCTAATTTTCAGGCAACTTTCTAAAACTGTAGGTTCTAGACCATTAGAGGACTTTGTGATTGATGAACATACATTTGAGTAAAGAGCAGAATTAGTATTTTTATTTAAATTACATTTTGTACTATCTCCACTCCAACTACCACAATTCTAAACCTGGGCTCTAATGACCACCTAATTATTTATTGACATAAGAGCCATGATATTAGAAGCACAAATTCATCTTTAAAACATTTTTGCTGATGAGTTTTTAAATGATCTACAGGAAGTTGATTTTTTAAGTTACCTACAAATACTTCATTTTACAGATATTTTAGAAGCAATATACACAAACACACTTCAACCTTATGACTGTTAACAGGATCCTGCCATCTGTATGTTTGTATTTTAGGCAGAGCATACTATGGAAATGTAGTAAAAATATACAACAGATGAGAAAACTGAAGCCAATTTCAATAAACTACTCTGTAACTGAGAATAATTTAGCGTGCCAAAAAATATCATCTGTGGCCCTCTAAAATAATTTTGTAGAATAATAATAGTTATGTTTCTTGGTGCTTACAATGAATAAATGTAGAGGAAAGGAATACAAATGGTCAGCAAAGGTCATGTCTTCATAAAGGATGGCATTTGGGAAAAGTAATTTATTCTTGACTTTCTGGACATTATCTATATATTGTACAATCTTACCCTTTGCATTTAAACATGGTGCTGTGCATAGTAATATCTGTTGGTATGAAGATGGCTGAAAAATCTAGTATTTGAGTAATAATCTTCACTATATTGCAAGCTTGTAAAGAATATTCTGTCTTTCTGGTATTGAATCCATTGCTTACATAGTCAGAACTACATACCTTTACATCATTTTCTGCCTGCTATTTTTATTCTATTGTGAAGGGGAGAATAGTGCAGAGTAATGAGCTTAACATTTCTAGGTGTCAGTTTCCCTATCTGTACATTGAGAATGTTGAATGTTGAGATTTCTAAGCTTTCTCACAACTATAATATTATAACCTTCTAATCATATAATAGAAAGATATATCTCAGGTCATTCTTACATTGTGCTATCTAAGGGTTAAGTCAAAACAAAAATTGAAGGAAAAAATCTAGCAAATTATCTAATTGTTTTCTTTATATGATAAAAAGCACATATTTTATAAGAAGTATCAAGAAAACTGACTGGATTTTACATAATTTTTAGAGAATACAATGGGCTTTTGTAGTGTTTGATATCAGAAAAATCTATTTTTAATCAGGTGATTCCCTCTAGCAAAATGAAAGCTCTTTGATGGAAGGAAATAGCCTCTTTTTATATTTCTGTTCCCAAGTATCTAGCATATTACTTAGTATATAACAGAAACTTAATAAATGCTTTCTGACAGTGATATTTCTGATAGATTTGAAATATGTAGTTACTAAAAACGAAACAAAAACAAAAAGTACCTATTACTTTTAATTTCTGGAATAATCATGTAAGAATTTAAATTCAAGTTTTTATGCTAAATATGAAAGTTCTAAAGTAATATTGTAGTCACCAATTTAAAAATGTTATAGCTTATATCAAAATGACTTAGCAGCTTTATTTACAAAGAGATGGAAAGAGTGAAAGTGGAAATATGTAGCTGATGAAACAGATTTTTAACAAGCCCACCAGCCCCTCTCCAGTGAAGTGAGACTTATCCCCAAAGGGGCTTCTCCACGTCTCTTGTCCCCATATGGATTTCCTGGTAATCCTCACACTAGTAAGTCCGTTGATGTCTTTAGCTAGAGTTCCACCAACACAGCCTCCTCCAAAGCCAAGGTAGGAATCTCCAAACCAGTCTCTCCAGAAGCCAGGAAAGGAAGGCCAGCTACTCACCCAGCCAGCCAACGTAGGATCTAGTGAAAGAATCTCCTCCTTCAGTACAGCTCACCAATGCAGAGTCTCCAAAGACAAACTCCAAAGGAGAAGAAGTTCAAAGGAGAAGTCCAAAGGAGAAGTACCTTGCACAGGAAGTTCAGGACTTTTTATAGTCCTTTTTCCATGTCATTTCCTGTCCCTTCCCCACTTTACGGGAACCAGTTACAGTCTTTCCATTTGCCTAGCACTGCCCAAGGCGGGGGGCAATAACTTTTGGAGATGTGAGCTTACTCTAATAAAGTGACTTCTGAATTCTCTTACTTAGTGTTAAGTAGGGGTGCTTTAAGTTCTTGATTTGTTTAGCTAAAAATAGATAAGGGGAGAGTTAATTATATCTTCACAATCAATAAATATGTTTTTTTGCTATTTGATCCAGATTTGTTTTCTTTTGCAATATAGTGAAAAGGAAGAGATGGAGACAGAAATATACAGAGAGACAGACAGAAAGTCACAGAAAGAGACAGCAACTTTTAGGAGATATAACACTTTTTGTTTATTTTGAATAATACTGAAAGAAAGTGTTAATTTGAGGGGCCCCATTCCAATGTGTTTAGATTTCTCCATTTTGACCAATGATATTAGTTTATTTTGTATCACAATATCATCCTAGCATTTATGTAAAGGGAACCCCTTCCTCCCGGGATCATGAACTTTCTGCTCCTCTAAGTCAGACCATTAGCAACTCATAACTAAGGGTTATGGGTCTGGGTAAGAGAGACTTTCATTGGTTCCTGGGATGGGATAGAGTAGCCCACAGGAAAAGGAAATGATGTGCAGGAAAGAGGCTTTTGTGGCTTAGGCAGAAGAAAGTCTGGTGGGCTGGTAGGCTAGGAAATATTTTTTTTCCATTTCCTTCCCTCCTTATTTCTTTCTCAGACTATACTTATATTAAAATTTAGTTGTTAAAAGCTACTATCATCCTCATGACTCAAGGGTTAATTATTTTATAATTGGCAACCACACCAATTTTTCATTAATATTATATTTCCAAACAATTTCTAAATATTACATTTGATATATTAATTTTTCAATATTAAACATTTTTAGGCGTGAGACTCCCACCACTTCGATTACTGAGAATTCCAAACATAAATCTAATTTTTGAAAATGGACCTATGCATGTTCAAAATATCTACTATGAAACTCTGGCACTAAACTTATATAGTGATTTGGACCGTAACTCATATTTAAAATAAAATTATGGGTAATTGTTTATCTGATTCCCAGATTCTGTAGCAGACTAGAAACAGCAAAATTACAATTATATGTCCTTACATGGGTGTGAAATAGAAGTGATCAGGAGTTAAGGGATTTTAGGAATAGATACACTCATAGGAAAGAGAAATGCAAGGTTAAAAAGAAGGAAGAATACCCAAAGCTAATGCAGAACTATGATAAATGAAAATAGATGTTCCCATGTGCTATATCGGAATCATTGAGAAAAGAATATCCACTAACCTCCATTTAAGAAGGCAAGAAATCTTATGAGATTGCCATAAAATTGTTAAAATGAATACAATTTTGGCACTAGAGGTGATAGACCTCTTTTTGGGAACATTCACTTACGTGGAATTCCTCATTCCCCAATGATGCCAGATAAATGCAATATTATTGTATTAGCATCACATCTGCAGTCATCAGCACAGAGCAGAATTATTTACAGACTCAATTATATTTCTTTAAGGAAACAAAAATGATTCAAAAAACTATTGCTGTTGTGTCAGTGTCTCAGAAACAAAATGGGATCATTATCATCATATGGAAAAGGAATAAAGGAGGACAAAAACCAATAGTTCAGCCATAATGATTTCATTAGGACATATCTGTGGAGAGATGAAAGCAGAAGATCACTAACATATTGCTAGTCAAATGGGGAGTGTGGTTGAAGTAGCTGAATGTGATAACACTTACTGAAATGAAAGTAGAAATGCTTTAGAGAATTTTTTTAAAGCTTAATATTTTCCCTCTGTCTCAGACAGAGCATCAGCAAAAGGGAAAATGCATATTTTGTCAATTCACCCCAGAGTCATTGATCTCTTTTGAGTGTTGAGTCTAATGAGGCAAGTAGGAGAAAAGCATAATGGTCCTTACATATGTGCTTTTCAGGGCTCAGATTATTGGGCAGAACTAAATCATGTTTCATGAGGGAAAGTCTTTAGAAACAGTGACAGAAATCTTATTATAAACAAAAATGTGAATTTTAATTCATTAGCAGGATGATAAAAGAACTCTGAATGCATTTAGCATCCAGCTTTTACTAAGGATTTAATGGTGAAGATTATTACGATATTGAAAAAAGCAACAACAAAACCATGGACATAAACCTATGTATCAATTCACTAACTATGCTTTATATGATACTATACATGCTTCTATGCTGCAAGGATTGTTCTTAATTCCTTAATACCAATAGAAATAATGCAAAGGGGAGGTCATTCCTCATATTCCACATCAATCATTCTTAACAAAGCATTCAAGTATATCACAATTAATTGAATGCAGATCAATTAACACAGAAGGCAACATAGCTGCATGCATAGACAGAGAGCTTTGAAATACAAATCAGCTTTTTATTTATCTCCAAAATAAAATAGTAGAGGGACAAGAGATAGAATGTTGGCCCTAGATTGGACTTTAGAGATCATCTTGTTCACCTCTGGCTCATTGTTTATTAGTACCAGTTTTCTAAAGAACAAAAAGGATGTGTTCAACAGAAACAAAATCAAATAATCTAAACCCTGATTTTACCCAACTATCTGGAAGACTGACATCCTGCAATAAGCCAATCAAAAGAAAAGTATTTTTATTTTTTAAAAGGAGATTAAATATAAATGATTTTTTAGGAAGCAAATAGTTTCCTAAGTTCTTTAAAATCTCAGGCAAATAATTGTGATATTGTTCATGGTTTTTAATCATGTCTGATTCTTCTTGATCCTATTTGGGGTTTTCTTGGCAAAGATACTAGAGTGATTTGCCATTTCCTTCTGGGGTTCATTTTACATATGAGGAAATTGAGGCAAAGAGGGGTAAGTTATTTGCCAGGGTCCCTCAGGTAGTAAGTACTTAAGGCTGGATTTGAACTTAACAAAATGAGTCTTCCTTACTCTAAGCCCAGCACTCTATCCACTGTCTTACCCAGCATTCTATCCACTATGACACTCAGCTTCCCATATATCGAAAATTATAAATCTTAAATTGAAAAAATATATATAATTATATATGTGTGTGTTTAGATAGAAATATAATATTTGTGTTAATCATGATATATATGTGTGTATACACACACACACACACACACACACACACACACACATATATATATATTAATGCCGACAGAGTAAAAAGTGAGAGACCTACTGGATTATCGGATGAGATCTTTTGTCATAGCCAACCACCTGTTGGGTCACCTAATTTAAGTCCTCATTCTTAATTCAACAAACAATAGTTAATTGAGTCAACTATTTCTAATATTTTATGTTTGTCAATGGAGATATACAAATAAAAAAGAAAACAGTACTGAACATTTATAGTATAATATTCTTTTGACTTCACATCTGAAAAATTGAAGAAGTTGATTATCAAAATTTACTCTAGAGCAGTCATGGTGACCTTTTAGAGCTGGACCCCATCCCCCCCCTACCCCCTAGGGTCTTACCCCAGACAGGGGGCTGGGCAGAGGGAAGGGAGAAATGAGAAATGTCCTTAGGTGCATGGAGACAGGGGAGAGAATGGCTCCACCCCAAGACCCTCTGGCTTTCTAGTAATGAACTGTGGCAGGCAACCGCTGGGCTGCCCATAGAGTTGGCCCTGCATTCCCTTTGTGGCATGTGTAAAATAGTTTCACCATCATAGCTCTAGAATGATCAGCCTCTGTTGAACTAGTTAATACAAACAAAACTAAAAAGAGATTGGTTTATTAATAATTGTGCTGATTTATACATTTTAAAAGAGAATTAGAAATACTTCAAACTCTATCTTTTTCTCAGACAAATTAATAACAGAGATACTTAGTAAATATAAGACTAGAACAAGTAGGAAGGGTTTGCCCTTTTCCTTGCCTATTTATGTCCTCAAATTCATCTCCTGTCATCTTTTCCTGGATCTTGAACCATTTATCATCCCATTTCCATCTTGAATATCTCCATTTTTAATTGATTTCTTCTCTATTGTAAAAACGTCATTTAGGGCTTCTGTATCCATGTTTTTAAAACTTTTAACTTTTGACTATGTCATCCTCTCAACCTAACCTCCATATATTTTCTCCATTTTGTTGACCCATTCCTTGAAAGAACCTCCCCACCATCTCTGCTTTTCCATTACTCATTTACTTTCCTAGTATATATATTCAATCCTTCCATGTGTTAAGATTGCAAGTTAAAGATTCATATTTCTGTCAGGGGCTCCTCAAATTTATGGAAACAAAAGTACAGACTTCTTTCCCCATTCTCCCTCCGAAGAAATTGACTTATAAAGCACTGTGTAAGCAAAGACAAAATGAATAACCAGCATAGATTCTACTAGTGGAAGGATGCAAATGAACATGCACATAGACAATTTTTGGATGAGAAAGAGACTATTAACAAATGGGGAATCATTAAGGACTTCACAGAAAGAATGGCCCATGACCTGAGCCTTAAAAGAAGAAAAGAATTTTATAGTTTCTAAATTTTTACTCCAGTAACTTTTAATTGGCCCTCATTCTTCTTGACTTTTTCTGTAATATTTCATTCTTTTAACTGTTGCCCTGGATTCATTGGTCTTCCACAGCACTGTAACACTAATCCTGGATCTTTTTCTACCTGTCTACTAGAGATTTCTCAGTCTTTGTTGCTAGGTCATTATTCACTTCCCATACTTGAAAGTGTGGCTATCTTTCTGTCTCTACAATTTCTCTCAGACATTTAATTGGATCCCAAAGGTTCAGTTATTGCTTCTTTGAAGACGACTTCCAAATTCAATTTTCATCTGAATTCCATTATTAGTAGTAGTACCACCACTACATTCACCACCACCACCATCACCACCACCACTAATACTACTGCTACTCGAGTTCAAAAACCCAAATTCTAATGTGACCTCAGATACTTATTAACTGTTTTACTATTGGCAAAACACTTAACCTCTCAGCCTGGATTCCTCATCTGCAAAAAGGGATAAGACTAGTATCTGCCTTTCTGATTTGTTATAAGGAAAAAAAGAAATAATTTTTGTAAAGCACTTAGAAAACCTTAAAATGCTATATAAATATAAGCTATAAGTAGTAGTAGTAATACTAGTGGCAGTACAGTAGTAGTAGTGGTAGTAGAGATGGTAGTGGTAGTAGTAATATTAGGAGTAGTGGTATCAATATTAGTTATGTTAATTGAAGTAATAGTACTAATGGTAGTAGTAATGGAATTAGTAGTAGTACTTCTAGAAGTAGTAGAAGTAGTGGTAGTAGTGATGATGGTGGTAATGGTACCATTAATACATTATAATAGTAGTGGTGTTGGTGGTGGTAGTGGTAGTCTATGGGCAATTATGGGTTGCCAAAATTCTGTGTACGAGTTTAATTAAATCCAATTTAGGAAATATTTATGAAGTTCCTACAAGGTAATATCCTAATCTGTGGAAATACAAGTAGAACAACCTAACCAGTCACCAGTATCAAAGGGTTTCAATCTCCATATATCAATACATCATTATCTGCATCATTTGGTGGCATGAATAAGTTGAACTTTGACCAACAAAATTTTGACCATTTTGAACCACTCTAACTTCAGCTAAGTTACCAGAAGTAAATAAATACACAAAACACACACACACACACACACACACACACACACACACACGCTTTTATATATATATATATATATATATATATGCACAAATAAAGTTGTGTTTCTATCAGAATTTAAGTTTTATTTCAGTTTAAGAATTTTTTAATTGAATTCTGGAGAAAGGATGATAGCAGTTCCATTACACTGTCCCTTGGACAGCCCCCAAAAGGACTACTGTATTTAGTTCCCCATTGTAGTAATAGTATTATCAACATAGAGAATTCCAGAGAAGAACGACCATGGTAATGTGACAGTAGAAACCATACTATAAAATCATTAGTAAAATAAGCATTGTAGATGGGGATTGTTTAGACTGGAATAGCAAAGGCTTGAGAGGGCCCGATTGGTTTTTTCCAATCTCCGAAGGACTGTCAAATAGAAAAGACTTGTTTTATAGGAAGTCATCATTAGACTCATAATATAAGAGAAATAAAAGTTTTAAACATTTAGAGCCCCTCTAAAATGGCAGGAGCTGTTTTAGAATGCTGTGAGTTTTCCATCACTGGAGGACCACTAATATAGGTTGCATTATATTCAGCCAGGATATAGACAATGCCATATTTTTTTGTTAGAACTGAAGGAAACAAGGCATTCTGATTCCAAAATGAAGCTTTTATCACTACTCCACAGTGATCTCAATTTTATCTATTTAACTTTTTTAGGAGACCTGAGGTTAAAATCCTAATTCTGATATTCGAAAGCTACATGGCAATGGATAGACCATGTAAGTTTTCTGTTTCCATTTCTTCTTCTTTAAAGTAAGTATGACAATATGTATTATTTATATGTGTATGCATATAAATAATATTGTTATAGTTAGAAAAGTGACTTATAAGCCCAAAATATGAATTATAACACCAATATCATGTCACCATGATATGTAGAAATTAGTAAACAGAAAAAATAATATAAATGAACTGGTCCTCTTTCGTACCTTTATATACAGAACTTGTGTAGAAAATTATCAGTGAATAAACTCTTCAATATGGATGTGAAACAAATTTTCTAAAGCATATTCATTGTTGGTTAAGAAAATTTTGTCTTGACAAGGAAATCCCCAGTATTAGCTGACCACTAGTGTGTTTGAGGGTAACACATTTTCCCTGAATACTCTAAATTTCTGTTTTAAAACACTCCCAATCAACCTCAGATGAGGAGGTTTCAGGCTACCTGGAGCACTTATGCAATCTTTTGGAATTCTATTCAATCTAACTCAGAGTCAACAGATATTCCTGAAATGCCAGGGAGCAAGATATCATGAGTAGTGGACACAGAGTTGACTTCCCAGCTGGAAAGAGCAAGATTTAAGTACTAGCTGGACCTTTGTTATACTGCTGTGTGACCTTGATCAAGTCCTTTAAACTCTCATTATGCCAGGAAACTCTTTAAGATAAGGTGATAGAATAAATGCTGATCTGCACTGTAACATGAAGTTTCCATATGAGAAATTCTCTAAAGCAGTTCAATCTTAGCCTAATATCTTCTTAATTTTGGGGACCAGAATTCAAGTCTTAGAGAAAACTGCCTTTTTTTATCTCATTAATTTCCACCCTGGTGCCCCATTGTCTTTTTTGTGTTGCTCCAAATGCTCTGCCATACCAGGCTGGAATGGCTCCTGTTGTACCTCACACCATTTGCTGTTCATCAATCAGTTGCCTTTTCCCAGTACACGTACACTACCCACTATCTTTTCCTCCCCTCATCCACTCTACTTTCTGGAAAGGGTATATCAATTTATTCTCCAGTGGTTCTATTTACTATTCCAGTAACTTTCAAAAACTAAATGACCCTGGGGCAGCTGGGTAGCTCAGTGGATTGAGAGCCAGGCCTAGAGACAGGAGGTCCTGGGTTCAAGTCCGGCCTCAGACACTTCCCAGCTGTGTGACCCTGGGCAAGTCACTTGACCCCCATTGCCTACCCTTGCCAATCTTCCACCTATAAGTCAATACACAGAAGTTAAGGGTTTAAAATTTAAAAAAAAAAAAAAACAAAAAAACAAAAAAAACTAAATGACCCTCCCTGGCCACTATTCATCTTTATATATGGTCAACCCTTATTAAAATATAAGTTCCTTAATGGCAGTGTCTGCGTTTGATTTTTTTTTAATTTGTGTCCATAATGCTTATCATAATGCTGACGTTGGGTTGCATTTATAAAACCTTCAAAACCTTAGAGAACTGAGTGTTCATGTCCTTTAGATAGACAGTAGTTTAAAAGAAATTAATAATATTCCAGTGAGATACTGTATATTTCCTTCAAAGCACAGAGACCTCCTTACTCCCAAATTCTTCCCTACACTCATATGTATAGATACAGTCACAAATATATAGAAGAATTTGAGGGGGATAGAAAATAAAGGATGTATCATTAGAGACAATTTTCCTAGCCACTTTTCATCTAAAGGACATCATAGTTCATCTTTTGTTTTTGGTTGGATGGAGAAAGAAAACAAAAATATCAGTTTTCCTAACTAATGGATCATCTTTTGTGGCACACAAGGAACCCAGGTTTTAAGCTAATTGCATTCATAATTATTCTTTAGAAATATTTATTTGACTCTCCATTTTTTATTCTTTTGAAGTTGTTACCTGCCTGTTTAAATATGCTACTGCTGCAGTCTAGCAAGTCACCTTCAACAAGGGGACTGGGTGAATCAATTACCTTAAAATGTATTAGATCAACTTCTCAGTTTGGTTTTGGGGTAATGCAGCTGGTCTTGTCTCACGTGGAGTTTGTACATGTCATTCGTGGCATGGATTCATTCTCTGGGGAACCCAAATTGTAAAAGTCACCATGAATCCTCCCAATATATGACAGAGTATTACATGCTGATATACATCACCTGTGGAATCGGCTCTGGAGACAGATTTATGTATCCCCTTCCTCTTGAAATCCTGTTTTTCCCTTCAATTCCACCTTAGCTTCTGATTATGGTAATCTTGGCAGAACCTAACCTGGACCATTATTAATAGACCCACAAAACCTCCAGGAATGCTCTTGTGCTGGCTATGCATATGGAGAAGATGAATATTCATGTCTGTGATGCTGATGTACAGGATGTGCATTGCCAGCAATTTCAACTCTTTTGGTATTTTCACTGGACTCTTGTTTTCTTTCTATTCTATTTCTTCAACTGTAGACCAGAGAGTAGATTAGAAGCCCTTTACAGTCTTGCTATTTTATCTCATGTGATCCCTTGGGAGGATTGATTAAGAAGATAGAACTTTCTATCTTCTAACTTGGGAGGTGATTTAAAAAGATAGAACTTTCCTTAGGTATGAGATGCTTTCATAAGGAAAGCTGATGACTTTGATTATATGAAGGTGAGTGATCTTACAGTAGAGTCTCATAGACTAAATTCTTGTAATGACAAGAGGGTGCATAGAATATTTAAGGTCTTTATGTTTTCAGACTTTCTCTTCTCAAAACCATCCTAGAAACAGCTCACTAACCAATATTCCTAGAATATTAGATCTGACCATTTCATATCCCAACTCAAGTCTTCAACAGCTCCCTGTAACAAATATGAAAAAATATCAAACATTTAAAGTCCTTTTGAGTCTAATCTACTTTTTCAATCTTGTTCCTCTGTCTCCTTCTCCTGTTTTTATCTACTGGTGGCTCCCACTGTCTGGAATGAAATCACACATCTGCTTCAGGGCTTGGAACCAATAGCTCCCTTCCAGACTCAACTGAAATTGTACCTAATAGTCAGCTAGGTATTGTAGAAGATTGAGAACTGGCTCTAAAATTGGGATGATGTGAAGTCAACTTGCTACCAGTCTGACCCTTCTGAGAAAGTAATTTATCATCTGTGCCTCAATTTCCTCATCCGTTAAAATGAGATGATAATAACAATCTACCTTCCAACAGTATTATGAGGAGAAAATGAGATAATAATAATATGAAATGACAAGATTTTTTTAAATAATTGCAAGACCCATTTGAAATTATTGAATGACATGAGCAGAACCAAGAAAACATTATATACAACAGTAGAAATACTGTTGGAGAAAAATATGTGTATACCCACCTTCAGAGGAAGAACTAATAAATAGAAACAAAAAAGATATAGCTTTATATATACACATAGATATACACATTTATGTCAAATGATGCCTTTTTTTAGTGTAGGTAGGGGAGGAAGGGAGGGAGATACACACAAATTTTAATGTAACAAGCACACTTAAAATATATTTAAAATTAAAAAAAAGAAAATGTGTTTCAAATCTTAAAGTACTTTATAAATGTTAGTCATTAATAATTATTATTCAGAGCAACTAGATGGCTCATTGGATTGAGTTCCAACCCTAGAGACAGGAGAGGAGATTCTAGGTTGAAATCTAGCCATAGACACTTCGTAGGAGTACAACCTGGGCAAGTCACTTTTACTCCCATTGCCTAGCCCTTAACTACACTTCTGTCTTGGAACCAGTACAAAGTATCTAAAATAGAAGTAAGAGTTTAAAAAGCAATTAGCATTATTATTATTATCATCTTTTTAAAAACTTTTGCCTTATTCTTCTAGGTGTTAATTCCTCTCCATCCTCACTGTGCATAAATGTATATATATCTTCTATGTGTGAATATTTTGAAACCCCAAACCAGAATGTAAGCTCTTTAAGGGCAGGAAGTGTCATTGTTTTCTCCTTTATTGCTTAACCTAGGGCCTGATATATCGAATGTACTTAATGCTCATAGAATGATTGGTTGATCCAGGAAGTAGAAGACTTTAAACCTTTTTTTTTTTTCTCTTAAATACATTGAATTGCCAATGTAGGGGTCCTTGTGCTTCTTGTTCTTTATTTTCTGGGTCCTTTTTCACTGTGCCAATTATTCTGTGACAGACTAATAGTAGGGGTATAAATTTAGACCTAAACAGACTTAAATGGTTAAACAAAGATTTATTTTGGGAAAAACAGATTTACAAGTGTTTAAAGAAAACTAAAGGATTATAGTATTCTCACCTATTGAGTAAAGGTTTAGAACATCAGTAAGAGTTTTGCACAGACATATGTATAATACAAATATGTACACATAGGAGGCAAACCAAAATAATTAATGTAAATATAAACTATTAAAATTTATATAATATAGTAACAAAATATTTTTGATACTTGAAGTTAATAAAGCTCAACATTGCGTTAAGAGTTGGGGGTCACCCAGTATAACCACTTATACATAGGTTTTTATACATACAGGTGATTAGTTCTGATATTCCCTAAAATGTTATGATATTCTTTTCTTTTTTAATGTTTTTAGAGTTTTAAGCAATTTCTGCACATAACAGATTAGAATAAAAATAAAGGAATATGACAATTAAAAATTAAAAATACTTAAAATATATTACGGTTTGTCTGGTTTTTCTTTCAAATAGATTAGATAAATGAATAACATTTGAGAGACATTTTAAGTTTATGCATTAAATTAGATTTTTGGTCTAAATTGCATTAATGATTCCTCATTATATCCTTTTACATAATCTTCTCATCTATAATTTTAAAGCATATCAGAAATGTAACATTACTATGTTATTAGCAAGGTCAAATACATAATTAACATTTGTATGGTATATATCACTTTGCTGAAAAGTAATGTTAACACCACTTCAAGAGGATATAAACCGAATGGACTTGAAACTGACAGATGGAGGATGCAAAATGAAAAAAAAAAGACAAAATTTATAAATGAAAGGTTTTCCAAAATGTCAATCTAACTTTCAACTTAGTAACACAGTAGAGAACATTAAAATTAAGTTTATATATGGAAAACAATTACAACTATTTCAGTCTTCAAAACATTTCTGAATAATGGTTCATTTTAGATGAAAGTATTTTAGTAAATTATTCTGAAGTTTTCTTTTTTTTTTTTTTTGGAGTGGGGGGAAAATCCTCTTTTGGGGAGAGATAAGGAAATGAATAATTTTCAAACAGTTTTTCCATATGTGCATTTTTCTTTGTTTTTTTGAAAGTCTCCGTGAAAAAATATCACAAATTCAATAATGACAAAAATTTAGCAAGTACTATGTATAAGGCACCATGCTAAGCTAATCACAGGATATAGAGGTGAAAAATGAAAGCCTTTTTTTAAGGACCTTACAATCTTTATGTGAACACTTGAAAATAATGCATTTATATGTGATAAGTGTATAGGAAAGACAATAATTATAAGAGAATCAAAAATGGAATGATAACTTCTAAACATGAAAATTAATAAAAATTCAGTAGAGTAAGCAACACAACCATTCGACCTTAAAGGAAGAGAAGGATTTTTTAAAAGGAGCTATGCAGAGTCATCAAATTGTCCTGGGTTTACTTGCAGAACAAAGCCTTCTATAGATTTTTATGATGGTGGTAGATGGGCAATAAAACAGAATATAGGGGTAAAAATTCTTTCTGATAATTTATCTTCATGACATAACTTCTGTAAATGCTGAGTTCAAAACATATTAATTTCCAATGTCCCTGCAGAAAATGTAGAACAGTGGCTGACAGCCAATCCTTTTGTAAATGTGACTTACTCTTTCCTTCAGAAAGATATAGCAACCAAGACATAGATATAGAGATGGAGGTAAACAGAGAGAAAAAGAGAAAGTGACAAAGAGAAACAGCCAGAAATCTGGGAGGGGGGGGAGGAGAGAGAGAGAGAGAGAGAGAGAGAGANTTACCTAAGAGGCAGAAAGGCTAGGGATCTGCATATTTGCATGTCTGTGTTGTAACAGTGTGGATTTGGGGTAAATCAAGGATAACTAAGCACTCATCTTGGAAGAGGCCTGGAAGCTGACCCCATGGAACTCTGAAAGAATTCTGTTTGGGAGGGGTCAGCAGCAAGAGGAGTTTGGGGGAGAATTCTGATGGTCCTCAACTGTCACTTCACTTCTCTCCTGACTGGATGAGAAGTTGGGGGGTTAGTTCTTTGGTTGGGAGGTTTGGATGGTGGGGTGGATCCTGAGTGAATTGGGTTCCTCTGTACTTTTATGTGTGACTATTGGGAGATCACAAATACCAACAAAGAAGTCATTGGACAGCAATTCTCCCATTTTGGCTGGAGAGTCCGAACTTGGGGAGGGGGAGGTTTGAATGAGGAGGGAATCCTTTCCCTGATCCTGCCTGAATCCATTGAACCTGTTACTTCCCTGTGATATTAGTTTAGAAATATTTGATAGGAGACTGTAGGGGGAATAGAGAGTTAGCTACTGTGACCAAGCCTCAGAAGAAGTCCAGAGCTACTCTCCTGGGGAGAAGACTTAGCTGATAATGAAGTTCATCCTTTCCCTCCTTCCTTGATTCCTCTATACCTTTTTCCCCTATACCCTGAATTTAATTTGTCCTTTAATAAACCCCTGATAGCTTGATACTTAGAGTCTGGAACAGTTACATTGGGGGGGAGTGGGTTTGACTGATCTTGTGGCTGAAGGGAAGACCATTACCTGACTCCATCTTGAGGGGTAAAGCTACTTGTACTTAGGAGTGGGGGGAGGCTTGTCTCAAAAGGGCTGACTCCATCTAAACCTCCCAACCAAAGAACCAACCTTCCAGCTTCTCTTCCAGTCAGGAGAGAAGTGAAGTGACAGTTGAGGACCTTCAGAATTCTCCCCCAAACTCCTCTTGCTGCTGACTCCTCCCAAATGGAATTCTCTCAGAGTTCCATGGGGTCGGCTTCCAGTCCCCTTCCAAGATGAGTGCTTAGTTATCTTTGATTTACCCCCAATCCACACTGTTACAGTGAGTAATAAATTGTTTGAGCACTTCAATTCCTTTTCACTTTCTTATCTATGATCTCCTCACCATTTTTTCATTTGAAGTATATTTTTAAAACTTTGTGTTATTGCTGATATGTTTGAAAATCTCTGGGTTCTGATAAAACCACCTCAGCTCCATACAATCTTACTCTCTAACACCAGGCACTCTATCAACTGTACCCTGTCAGAGTCATATTCATATTACTGGTTTTCTATCTTAGAACATTCCTCTTTACAGATTGCTAAATATTTTAATTTCATAATCTCACTTGAGATTCATGATAACACTAAAGAAATGGTCTTAAAGTGACATTTGATGGCCTTTGTTTAGGGATATATAAAGACTTTTTCAAATCAACATATCTGTCATAATAAAATAGAATTCTTATATTAAAAATATCCAATAATAATAGCTACCATTCATAGGGTTTGCAAAGCAGTATACACATTGTCCCATTTGATCTTTACTTGGGAGGTAGATGATATTATTATCTCCATTTTTAAATTGAAAAAATAGAGGCTGACAGAAGTTAAATGACCTTTCAAGTTCTCGCTGTCGATAAAGGTATGGAATAGTATATAGCTGAAAGAGAGTATGTACTTCCTACAATATCAGTGACAAAATATCATCTAGCCTCTGCTTAAAGATTTTTATTTTAGTTATAAGCTTCCATGTGCAGTCACCAAATCCACAGAGAAATGGTCCAAGAGAGAAAACATGAAATATAGAAATTAACTGCAATCTTCTCACACTGACAGGGACAACTGGATGTTACAGTGGATATAGAACCAGATCTTGTGTCAAGAAGACTCAAATTCGAATACAGCCTCAGATGCCTACTAGTTGTGTAAGTCCCTTAACCCTGTTTGCCTCAGTTTCATCATCTAAAACTACTTCAGTATCTTCACCAAGAAAATCTATAATGGAGTCAGAGTTGGGTACAACTGAAACAACTGAACATACAAATCATTTCCTAAGGAATTTTAATTCTCTTCAAAGTCTAAAGGCTATACAGAGAAAAAGGATTTTGTAAAATAGAGAAAATTACTTTTTAAAAGATATTAGAATGGGACAAAGAGATGAGAAGAGAGGTAGGAAAGGTAGCATCAATTTAAAATCTAATATCTTGTAACTATTTCCTCCCATTTCAATCATGGTATATAATTGGTTAAGCAAACTAAATGCCCCCGTTTTCACCCTCACTCTGTCATTTCTTTTCAATTTTCTTCTACCTCATAACTGCTTCACTAGTACATCCAAAAATGTCCATGTATCCCCCAACGTCAACAAAAACCTCTCATATTATCCTTCTATTCCTATCATCCTATATCTCTTCTGCTCTTTGTGGCTAAACTCCTCAAGAAGACTCTCTATGATTGGTTCCTCTAATCTCTCTCCTCTTTTATAATCTTAAATCCATAAAACCTGTCTTCTGCCCTCATCATTCCACTTCTCAAAAGTTGCCAATAATCTCCTTATTTAATATTTTATTTTTTCCAAGTATATGTAAAAATAGTTTTCAACATTCATTTTCAAAATCCTGAGTTCCACACCCTGCTCCTACTTACCTCCTATCCCATCAATTAGTAAGTTGACATGGGCTATATATATGCTGCCATGCAAAACGCATTTCCATATTAGTCATAATGTGAAAGAAAACATAGACTAAAAAAAAGAAAAAAGAAAGAAAAAAGTATGCTTTGATATGCATTGAGACACCATCAGTAATTTTTTCATTTTTTTTTTTGCTTTTTTCTGGAGAGGGGTAGCATTTTTCAGCAAAAGACCTCCATACTTGTCTTAGATCATTGTATTTCTAAAATTAGCTAAACTATTGTTGTAGATAAATTAATAAAGTAGGGTGTAAATGTTTAAGATTAGGTATTATTAGGAGGCTTATCAAGCAAGGCTGGAGAATTCTAAATGGAATGGGGAAGCAGGAAGTGTCTCTCTCTCTCTCTCTCTCTCTCCTTGGATGGACTCCATGTTGGCTGAGTACTAGTTGCTGTTGACCAACTGACTCAGTGGGAGACCTCAGAGAAAGCGAAGTTTGTATCCTGGTATCGTGAAGGAAGAATCATCTGCCTGTGGGAAGTTAGGTGGAGAATATCAAACTTGACCCAGGCTGCTGGTCATCTCAGGCTGGTTTAACTCCCTAACCTTTCCCATCTCAAGGATTACTGGCTGAAGACCTGGGAGAGCTGTATCACCACTGGATTTGGACAGGACTCAGCAGTGAGGATCCCACTTCCATCCCTGATAGTCCAGCTGTGCCTTGATATAGCCTTTAGCTTAGTGTAGATAACTTCCTTCCCTGACGCAGAGATTTGCCCATAGATTGTTAGAATAGACATCCCTTTCCCTTCCTTCAAAACCAAAGTTTATCTAATAAACCTGTTTACTTAATTAATCTCTGTGTCAAACTGTGTGTCAGTTAGATCTTAACTGTCACTCCCTCCAACTGCTAAACCCATTCTTGATTTGTGTTTCCCTAACTTGTAGGTTATTCCCAGTCTATTGCCCTGTCCTGTCAGCCCTCCTTCTCCCCTTTTCTCTGAACCCAGTAATAAGACTATTCACAGTTAATCATCATACAATATTGCTGTTATTATGTACAATGAATGCTAAAAGCTCTTTTATGTGACATAATAAACCTCATTCTAATTCTCCCTTCCCCCTTTTCCAGTCATCCCTTTTTTCTTACCCCTTATTTTTTTTAGAAATCTTCCTATCATAGTCAACTCAATCCAATATTTTCAAGCTCTGTATATTCCTTCTAACTACACTAATAATGATAAAGTTCTTATGAGCTGTATTATCCTCCCATGCAGTAACACAAACAATTTAACCTTATTGAGTCCTTTATGATTTCCCTTTCCTAGTTGTTTTGTATTTAAAAATTAAATTTTCTATTTAGTTTTGGTATTTTCATTAAGAATATGTGAAAAACATTTATTTTATGAAATAATTATTTATCCCTAAAGAATTATACTCAGATTTCCTGGGTAAATTAATTTTTCATTATAGGCCCTTTGCCCTTCAGAATATCATTTTCCAAGCACTTAAGAAGTCCAATAATTCTTATTCCAGTAAGATACTTCACATTATATTTTTATTGCTTCTTTATACATCATGGAATCACTAGCTTCCATTTGCCTAATTCTCATTTTTAGAAAATTATTTTCCTGAGTGAGCTTTTGTACCTACTTTTCTATTTGGCCAGTTTTACTTTTTAAGGATTTCTTTTCTTCATTGATTTTTTATGTTTTTCCCCCCTCATTTCGCCAATTGCATTTTTTAAGAAGTTCTTTTACTCAGTGGATGTCTGTGTCACTTTAACTATTTGTTTATTCTGTGTGTTAAGGTATTATGTTCTTGAGTATTTTGAGGGCCTCCTTCTTTCTTTATTTTCTTGCATCACTTTCATTTCATTTCCCAGTCATTTCCTCTATCTCATTTATTTGTTTTTTTAAAATTCTTTTTGAAGATTGCCAGTAATTCTTTTTTTCTTTTTTAACCTGAGAACAGTTCATATTTTTCTTTGAGTTTTTGCATGTATCCTTTTGGACACTGTTTTTTCTTCTTTTTGTTTTGATCTTCCCTGCAATTAGGTTCTTTTGTAGTTGTTATTTGCTCAGCTTCCCAAACTATTTCTTTACTTTTAATTTCATGTTGCATAGATAGAAAACACTCCCTAAGTTTGTCCTACCCTATATCCCATTTTACATGCATACTTTGCATGAAGGAGGGGACAGGAGTAAAAAGGTGTGGTGCATGGTGGGGAGGTCTCTCTCTCTCTCTCACACTCTCTTTCTCCCTCTTACTCTCTCTGGGTTGGTGCTATGTTGGAAGATGGTCTTGAGTAGGAGATCTGGTGCCTGCTGTGCGCTCGAGGGTTTTTTGCAGACTTTGGCAGCTTGACTTGCTTCCTGATTCAGCTCAAGGTATTATTTTAGATAGATGATATTTTCTGTCCCTTTCCTACATTTCCCTTTTTTCTATATCTCCATTTTTGTTAAAAATTTAATTGTTAAGAGCTACTAATGGACTCCTGACTTGAGAGTTAATTTTATAAATGGTGACCACAATCTTTTTTTTTAAATTAATATTACATTTAATATTTTACTTTCATTATTCCAATGTTAAAGGTGGATTCTGCTTCCAGGATGCCTGGGACTAGAGATAGGAAGGTCATCATCCTAAACTTTAGATTTTTTGCTACGTTTTCCCATAGCTAATCTGTACATTTTTAGCTATTCTATATTAGTATCATCTAAAGAGAAATGTGTGGTCACTGCTCCCTAGGCCTGTGCTCTAGTCTGTGAGCAACTACAAGTATATTTTTCTACCCTGGAACTGTGACACAGGGTCTCCACTCCTGCTAGTTCTTCTCCTCTCCCTGAGACTCTAGCCTATAACCATAATGGGCAATGCAAAAGCATCTTGCTCTCACTACCAGCAAAGTGTTACCTGTAATCTCCTTCTGACCAGTGTCTTACCACCTTACCATCTGTGAGCTAAAAATTCCTGAATCAGCTACCAATTCAGCTATACCCAAGGAGTGATGCTGGCTTTCCAGGACATGTGTGACCTGTGCAGGCGTGCATTCCATTCTCATCCTGATTTTTAAAAAAAAGACGTTTTCTGTCAACCAAAGTTGTCTTAGAAAAGAAAATTGTTTTACCTCAATCTTCTGTTGGTTTTTCTACTTCAGAATTTGTTTTAGGTGTTATTTTAAAGTTGTTTGGAGTTTATTTTGGGACAAATAAGGTGAGTTTCTGCCTTTACTCTGCCATCTTGAGTATATTTCTGAATAATCTCTTAATTGCCAAATTCACTGACCTTTTCTCAATTATCCTCTTCCATCTTTCTGTAGCCTTTGCCACTGTTGATCATTCTCTCCTTGGGGTTCTTTCCTGGGCCTTCTTTTCTTCTTCTATATCTTTACTTGGTGATTTCATGAGATCCCAAGGAGACAATTTCTATCTCTAGGTCAATGTCTCTACAATTCATCTATCCTGTCCTAATCTCTCTGCTGATGTCCATTTCTAAATCCCTGTCATACATGTTGAAATGTAGGACTAGTAAATGATTTAAGATGATTTTGTCCAAAATGGACCTTTTTGACTTTCCCTTTTACCTTAACCCTATTCCTATAGAGGACAACATCATCTTCCTAGTCCCTCAGGATTAAAAACTATGAATCCTTGACTCTACTATCTCTCAATCCTAATATCCAATCTATTGCCAAGATCCATCAATTTCCTCTTTGTAGCATTTCTTGAAAATACCCATTTCCTTCTTCAGGCACTGCTATTCTTTCACTGTAGTCTTTCATCATCTTACCTCTGGACTACTGTATCCCCTATTCAATAAACTCCAATTATTCCCTATTGTCTTCAGAATAAAATACAAAATCCTCCATTTGGCATTAAAAGCCCTTCATAACCTCCCCCTCTCCAACCTTTCCAGTCCTTTTATACCTTGCTCCTATAATGGGGAAAATAGGAAACTTAAGATAAGGCAGAATTGATGACAGCTTGAAGAAATCTTGGACTTCGTGGACATTTCATAATAGAATGAAACCTTACCCTACCATATACTCTTTGATCTAATGACACTGTTTCCTTTGCTTTTCCATTAACAAAGTACTCCATTCCTTACCTCTGGGCTCTCTGGTTGTCTGCCAAGCCTGGAATTTGTTCCTCCCTTATATCTACCTACTGCCTTGCCTGGTTTTCTTTAAGTTCCCACTAAAATTCCATCTTCTTCAGGAAGACTTTCTCAACCCTTTTCAATTCTACTGCATTCTCTCATATTTATTTCCTATTCATCCCACATAATGCTTGCTTTGAATGTGTGTCTACTTCTAGAAGCTTTAAAAGCTCCTTGACTGTAGTGATTTTGATTTTTTTGGCAGGTCTATCAATTAACTCAGTGCCTGGCAAATAGTAGGTGCTTAATATCTTTGTATTGACCGACTGATTGACTTTTGAGACCTGACCTTATAAGTAGGTCAAATAAATACCTAATAATCATTATACAATTAATTTTAGGGGTATTGTTTGAAAAACTATTTGTAAGCAAACCAACTATTATCTCTTGAATGATAACTCTGGAATCAATATTTTTTGGCCCTGCTCTCTTTTCTGCAAAGTTTAGGCTCATATTTGGAAACTTCTTATTGAATATCCCCAGCTGGATCTCACATTGGAACATTGTTAAATATATTATAAATCAAATTAATATTAGACTCCTAACCTGTTATTCTTCCTGACTTCTCTACATTTAACTGGGTTTCAAACACTGAGATTAAGCAAAAAGAAATGACTTCTAAGCTTATGTCTTTCCTATTCTCACCTATATCCAGTTCCTGAGACACTTTATATGATATCTCCCATGTCCATATACTTTCCACTACCAAGGTCACTGTTCTCACTCAGGTTCTCAGTAGTTACATATTACTAAATCTTCCTAATTGTGCTCCATGTTTCTAGTCCTTTATAGCTCCAGACATCATGTAACCTTTGTTCAAGAGTCACCATCCCAAATCATAACAGTGGAAACATCTTTATTCTCTTAAAAATATATTCGTGTCCTTTAACCTTTGGAATAATGCCTAAACTTTGCCTGGTATTTAACAACATCCCATGATCTGACAGCAATCTATTTTTCATGTAACTTATATTTCATCTAGGTTTCATGAATAATCAATCCCAAATATATACATGATTTCTCTGGCTCTTTCCTGGACTTCTCTACTGCCTCCTACAATAATCCCCTATCATCTTATGTTTACATTCTGTTCAGTTTTTGAAACAAAAGACAAATGTAATATCTTCTATGAAGCCTTCCCATGACACTGTCCAGTCCTAAATTGTTTAGTAAGGAAAGGAAACAAATCTTATTTATATCCTTTCCCTATAAGTTGGCACAACTGCCTCACAGTAGGTGCTCAGTAGATCTCTTATATGACTGAAAATGATGAATTTGTACCAAATTTAAAAATCAATTAACAAGTTTTTTTGCTTACAGGCACTGTGTAGGAACTTATAATATTATGTAATTATACCTATATAGTAATTATATATTAAATACATACACACTTAAATACAATTATGCATACACATGATATAATCTGAATCTTTAAAAGATTATGTGTTTTATGTGTGTATGTAAATTATACATGCATAATTTATTATATCACATATATAAGTTGTATATCATCAAACCAATTTAATTTTTGACTAGTCTGTAGATCATTGAGTGGTCCATGTGGTTATTCCCATGTGTAACTTTACATCATATCCCTCTATCCTTTGGTCTGCTCCAACGGGCCAGAGAGATACATCCAGTCAAGAATTCCTTCCCATAAATTAAACTAAGCAAAGGAATATTTGCACATTTCCTTAGAATTTCAATTCCTTTATTCTGTTCAAAACAAGAAAACAAAACATGGAAAATAGTAGAATTTCAGATACTGTTCTTTTTTGTGTGTGCAGGATTTGGTACTACATTACCCTAGAGGAGAGACAAATGTGACCTTACAGTATTCTGAGCATTAGAACTTGTGATTTCAGGGAATGACTAAGTCCAAAATTCTATCTCCTTGAAATTTGTTTCCAGGATGTTAACTGCAAAGCAAGTTATATATAGCAGTAAATGCATGCTTAATTTGTGCAGAAATCATGGTGTGATGAATACAATTAAGAGCCTCAGAGGGAATAATTATATTACTGCATAAAGCTGGTGGTTCTCAAATTGCTTGGTGCCTGGACTTTAAATTGGCCTGCGTTCCTGTTGTGAAAGTCATCCATAGCAGCAACACAACTGCAGCAGGAGTGAGGGAGTTTCAAAGTCATGTCGAAAGCAGATTCTTTCTGATCAATTGCCATCTTTTCTGGTTTCAAGGCAAAACAATTGGCAACAGGCAAGACAAAACTGATTGAACTGATAAAAATAAAAAAATGCAATAAATATACCCCATGCATTTCAGTCTGCCATTGAAGAGGTGGGAGGGAAAGAATATGAAAGAGCTTCAAATAATGATTTCTATGCATCATTGTATGTAAAATTTTTATAAGAAAATATACAATGAATAGTATTTTATTTCAAGACTCAGACTATAAATTCAAACCTGGATTCGTATTCATGGAAAAATGAGTTCAGCCTGCCCCCAAACATTAACTGGCTATAGTAACAGCATGCTGTGACCTGTTAGGGCTATTCTCCAAGATCAGAATTATATTGGAGATTCACCTTATTTTAATAACACCAAAGTGCTGACTGGCTTCATTTGGCTCAGGAAGCACTATTTGTTCTGATACAGTTTTCTGATATTTGGCTCCTACCTAGACAATGCAGTTATTTTTATGGTGCTAAACAATTCACAATTGATTTACATGAGGTTGCTTATTATCCCTGTGATTCTAAATTGAAGCACCTGATCCAAAATAACTGAAGAGCCATCCAGTCTCTTGGAAGGTCATATGTGAAGTCAGTTTTCTCAGTCGTGCTGCTTAGATTTGATTTTGCTGCATTTGGGGTTTATAATCCAGTTTCACATGAGGGAAACGATCACCTTGCTAAGGATGAGTCCTGATGATCAAGATTTTCAAATTAAAAGGAAAATAGAAGGACCTGGATATTTCTGCAAAGGTCAGGTATGCTTGATGATTAATCTGTCATTGAGAACTCTAACTGCTTCTCAACCATGGCAATGTTAGGCTTCCATAAGTTCCTGAAGACTGTCAGTTTTTAAATTGTTGCCAGCAGGTAGAATAGCATAGAACTCCTCTACCAACCTTATAGGCAAAATAGTATGGAAATTATTCCCACCTCCCTTGCCTAACTCAGAGGTAGGTCAACTTCACATATTCTGTTTATAGGTGACATCTATTTAAAGGATTTCCCTAAGGAATTTCTCTTTGACTTCATTTTATTGTAGTCTTTGGGTTATTATAAAAAAAAAAAGAAGTATGAAAAACACCTTATGTTGTTGGATATACCTGGCTTACGGAATAAATAATTTTTAAAAATCAAATGTAATGAGTTTTGTGACCCTTGATTTTCAATAACAGATGGGAGAAATGGAAATTGGCAAGAAACTGATAAAATAAAAAGATCCTCAGAAATCCCTCCCTCTTCCCTCTCTTTGGCCCTTTAATAATCAATTTATATTTAATTTTTTTCTAGGAAGTCTTTTCCCATGACTTCCCCTCCCTTCAGCCATCTTTTCCAAAGAGTTCATATAGCATTTTATGTTTTCACCTTCATTTATTTCTTGTTCAATAATATACATTTCAGTGTTATGTCCTATTTCTTTACTAAAATTAAGGTCCTTTGGGGGATGGGAGAGGGGAGATGATATCTTATCTAAACATTGTATCTTTTGTCCTTCTAAACATTGTATCTTTTGTCCTTGGTCCCTAACAAAATTCTTTCTCAGCACACAAAAATTAGGAAAAGAGTGTTTACTTTTCTCTTTTCTTTATCTTCATTATCCCCCACTAATGTGCATTGTGATATGTGCCACATTCCCCTCACACCACGAATTGAAAGTGAGTTCAAGATTTCTGTACTTTTTAGTTTTATGTTCTCAAAGTCTAGTATGTATAGTTTTGTATTTATTATGCATTTAATATATGTAGGTAAAATTGAAGAAATGTCTAATGTGTCCATGTCTATATTTTTATATAGTTGAGGGATGAAGAAATATAAAGATTTACAAAATTGGAGAGTCAGTCTAGAAAAAGAACAAGCCATAAATTAGTTCCAACCTCTAATTTTATTAAGAAAATAAAAAAAGAAGTGAAGTGACTTAGCTAAGGACTCATAATTAGTTCATAATAATCTCTGATTTTTTTTATAGTTCTTTTAGATTCTCAAAAGAATTTATATATGCTCTCTCATTTCATCTTTATAACTCAGTGAGGTGGATACGGTCTTCCAAATCATCCATCCCATTTAACAGATGAAGAAACCGAAGCCCAAACAAAATTGTTTTCTTAGAATCAGAAAGGAATATAGAGATCATGTTAGTCTAACCCTCTTATTTTACATGCATGAACCCTGGGTCCCAGAGCCATTAAGTTTCATGGCTGGAGTTTGAAACCAGGATCACTAATTACAAAACTAGTAATTTTTCTACTATACCAAGTTACTAATTTGGCAGTGGTCATCTAGCTAATGTGTCAGAGGAAGGATTTGATTCTAATTCTTTCAAGACTCAAATCTGGCAACCTGGGCATTATATCATATCATTGATTATCTTCATATTAATGATATGAGCTCTCTCTTCTCTTTTTTTTTTTTTAAACCCTTACCTTCCATCTTGGAGTCAATACTGTGTATTGTCTCCAAGGCAGAAGAGTGGTAAGGGTAGGCAATGGGGGTCAAGTGACTTGCCCAGAGTCACACATCTGGGAAGTGTCTGAGGCCAGATTTGAACCTAGGACCTCCCATCTCTAGACCTGGCTCTCAGTCCACTGAGCTACCCAGCTGCCCCCTCTCTCTTCTCTTTTGAAGCCTTCGACTCTATTCCTTTGCTCTTATTCTCAAAAGGCTTACTTGTCTCTCATCTTACTTTGATCAGAGCCCTCTGAATACACACATCTCCTCTTCTCCAGTCCACAAAATACCTTGATGTCTTCATTCTTCCTTCAAACATATCCCCTAGGCTCAGGAAGAGTATTATTCTCTTTCTCCTTTGTAACCTTGCTCCATCAATCATCCTCTTTCTCTGTTGAATCTCCTCTCTCTCCCTCTCTTTTGACTCCTTTACCTCATCCTGCTGTACAAACATTCAAAAGTCTTCTCTATAAACAGAATTCTGCAAAACCCTCTCAAGTTGTCCTCATCTCTTTTCACTGCCAAATTCCTAGAAAGAGAAACCTGAAAACTCTTTGTTTTTTTCCTCACCACTCATTGATTCTTTTTCTCAGTTTTTGCCATTCTTAATCCCTCTGCAACATTTGATATTTTCACCACTTCCTTCTCCCATATATTCTCCACTCCCAGGTTTTTGTGACACCACTTTCTCTTACTTCCCTTGCCTGGCTGATGAGTTCTTCTCATTGTCTTTTGCACAATCAACATCTATGCCTCCCAGGACTCCGTCCTATGTTCTCATTTCTCTATATATACATTCTCTCAGTCATCTCATCAGCTGCTATATGTTCAACTCATCATCTCTTTGCAGATAACTCTCAAATTTTCCTTCATTTCTCTCCTAAATAAAACCCTTTTATCTTCATCTATGCACTAAGCATCATCATCTGACTATCTAATATCTAATATTTTAACCTATGATGTCCAAAATATGTCATTGCTCCTAAAACTCATCATTCTGCCAACTTCTGTTTTCATTAAGAGTTTTATCATCTTTTTAAGTACCCAGGTTCTAAGAGTAAGAGATAGCCTTGATTTTTCACTTCATTTATCTTTAACTATTTTTTATCTTTTTAAACTATATTTTAACTATTAACTATATATATTTATATACAAAAATATATATAAATATATATATATTTAACTATATTTATTTATCTTTAACTATAACAGGTATCTTTATTTGTCAAGAATTATTCATTCTGACTTCAAACTCTCACATCTTTCCCTTTCTCTCCCCTGAACTCTAGCTCAGTTCAGGACTCCATAACCTCTTGGCTGGACTAATATAAAAACCTGCTATATGATTTTCTTGAATCCAACTTCTTCCAGTCCAGTCTGATCCAATTCAACCAAAAAAAAAATTAAGTTGGTACTATATGCCAAGCATTGTATTAAATTTTGAGTGATCAATTAATAAAAAGAATACAATCTGTCATAAAGGATCTTACATTCTAAAGAAGGAGAGAGGAAAATAAGAAAGGAGGACAGGAGAGGAATCTTGTTCTGTGCATATGAAACTAGGCAGGGAGCAAATGAAGAGCCACTTAATCTGAGAATCTAGTTGCTATCTCTATAAAGGAAGGAACTGGGAGCAGTTTGACGTTTTGCCCTTCAGTCCTCCAAAAAGAAAGAAGGAGATGTGGACAATCAAGATTTCAATTAGAAGTATGGTAATTATTTTAAAAGTAGCTTACCTTGGGATGGGGCATCTTGTTCCTCAGAGTTGAAATCAGCCTAGGCAGCGGATGCAAAATGGATCTCCAATTCATCATCTACATAACTACCAAACTGAGATTACTAATGCCTTCTTCAAACCTAAAATATCCTAATGCCTAAGGCCTGTTTCTGTGACTCACCATATCAAGTAATTTCAACAGTTCTCTATTTTCTTCGAAAAGAAATGCCTCCTGTGACATTTAAAACCTTTTAAAACTCTGTATCAGAACTATTTTTCCAGGTTCTTTTAATATCAGCTGTCTGTTTTCTGAACAAACTGAACTGTTTTATTTTCTACAGAAATGGTGTTCCATCTCCCATTTCTGTGCTTTTTTTCTGTGCCTTTCCCTGTCATTCTGTGCCTATCCCTGTTATTCTCTTCATCTTGATTCTCATAGCCTAGAATTCCTAGCTTTCTCTAGGGCTCAGTTCCAGTGCTACCTTCTTCAGACATTAGCTCTCTTTTACAGAAGTCATATTTCATTTTACTTTTTGATATACATAAATATGCACACATGTGTGCACATGTATGTATACATGTGTTAATGGATATATGTACATACATGTGCACATATACACCACATTGTGTTGTACAAGGTACATACCAAGTACATTTTTAATATGTATTTTCTTAGAGTACAAAGTTATCTCCCCTAGAAGAATATAAACTTAAGGAGAAAGATAGCTTTGTTTTTGTCTTTGTTTTCCTTGCACCTAACATAGGACTTCCATCTTGGTTGGTGCTAAAACCAAACCAAACCAAACCCAACCCAAACATGCTGACAATAACAACCCAATACTTCTGTTGAATGAATGCAATCCTTTGCAGAACTGGCTATATTAGTCATTAGTGACTTCCTTATCCAAAAAAATCTATGAGATTTAGGTTTATACTTTCCTTGAGTTCTCTGAAGCATTTAACTCTGAATTTGCATACTTTTCTGATATCTTTTCTCTTCTTAGTTTCTAAGACATAAGGCTAAGATTTTTCTGCTTTATCCTTTCTGATGGCTTTTTTCCCCCTCTCTTTTGTTGACTCCATTTCTTCCATATGAGTGTAAGAATATTTAGAGTTCAAGATTCTCCTTCCTTTTCAGCCTACACATTTTCCCTTGGTGGCTTTATCAACCCCTGCTTCAATATCTGTGCTCCTAAATCTGGTTCCTAGGGTGCTTACTTTCATCTTAATTGACTTGGGTTCTGCACCAAATGGATTTTAATTTCTCTGCAAATTCCAGCCAGTATGCAGCTGAGAGAGACTTGAAATTCAAGTTTTCTTCCATAGAAAAGCATAGACATAAGAAGATGGGTAGTAGAAAGATTATTGGTTTAAATAATCTACTTTGACTTTTCTTCAACAGCTTTAAAATCCCCTGAGGGTTTGCCTGCTGAGTGGTATCAATAGAAAGTGAACTATGCAAGGAATGTTTTCCTTGTGTAGATAATGTTTCTATTTTGAAATCATTTATTTCTGACACTTTTCCCCCTACAAAGAAAGTATTGCACATAATAATGTTATCCTTGGGGTACAAAGAGGGCTCTATTGACCCACTGTCAAGAGAGCAAGCACTTTGAGCTGTTTTTTTCCATCATTGGTAATGGATTTGCATCCCTGCTCTTTTGCCTACTTTTGCTTATAACCAATGACATACAATTACTAGACAGCTGGCCGAGGTTAGGGGTGCATCCTGTGGCTGTGGAAGTGAATGAAGCTAACTAGTCTATATGGGGATCAAACCTACAACCTTGGCCTCATTAGCACGAAGCTCTAGCAAAATGAGATAACCAGTTGCACATATTCTACATATGCTTTTCACAGATTTAGCATTTTGCTTTTGCTCTAAAACAGCATATCTTTTGATGGGGACTGGGGGTATTACTATATAAAATGAAAATGATGCAAATGAATTCTAATAGAACAAAATCTTCTGTACTTTTACTTTCTAGTTATTGCTTAATCTTATTTAAAAAGCAAAATTCTTATCTCTTTGCTTTCAATGATGGGCACTTTGAAACAATTTCAGGGAAAAAATAAATTTACTTCGCTAGCAAAGAAAAATAAAGATTTTCTTTTGCAGGAAATTTAAAAGCCTTAGTTGATTTATGAATTTCAGTAGCAAATGGAACAAAATGATTTGCCAGATCTAGAAAATGGTAGTAGAAACTGGAGTTGTATGCTTAATTAGAAACATGTGCTATTTATTTTTCCCTAAGCTGTGACTTTTTTATATAAATACTCCATACCACAAATTATATGGGAAAATTTTAATGGTAAATGCTTATAATAATGTACTCTCTTTTTATAGATACACAGTCTACTTGAGGGAACATGGTCTAATGCCAAGAAAATGTTGCCAGGAAATGAGACCTATAAACTAGGCATATACCTTNATATATATATTTAACTATATTTATTTATCTTTAACTATAACAGGTATCTTTATTTGTCAAGAATTATTCATTCTGACTTCAAACTCTCACATCTTTCCCTTTCTCTCCCCTGAACTCTAGCTCAGTTCAGGACTCCATAACCTCTTGGCTGGACTAATATAAAAACCTGCTATATGATTTTCTTGAATCCAACTTCTTCCAGTCCAGTCTGATCCAATTCAACCAAAAAAAAATTAAGTTGGTACTATATGCCAAGCATTGTATTAAATTTTGAGTGATCAATTAATAAAAAGAATACAATCTGTCATAAAGGATCTTACATTCTAAAGAAGGAGAGAGGAAAATAAGAAAGGAGGACAGGAGAGGAATCTTGTTCTGTGCATATGAAACTAGGCAGGGAGCAAATGAAGAGCCACTTAATCTGAGAATCTAGTTGCTATCTCTATAAAGGAAGGAACTGGGAGCAGTTTGACGTTTTGCCCTTCAGTCCTCCAAAAAGAAAGAAGGAGATGTGGACAATCAAGATTTCAATTAGAAGTATGGTAATTATTTTAAAAGTAGCTTACCTTGGGATGGGGCATCTTGTTCCTCAGAGTTGAAATCAGCCTAGGCAGCGGATGCAAAATGGATCTCCAATTCATCATCTACATAACTACCAAACTGAGATTACTAATGCCTTCTTCAAACCTAAAATATCCTAATGCCTAAGGCCTGTTTCTGTGACTCACCATATCAAGTAATTTCAACAGTTCTCTATTTTCTTCGAAAAGAAATGCCTCCTGTGACATTTAAAACCTTTTAAAACTCTGTATCAGAACTATTTTTCCAGGTTCTTTTAATATCAGCTGTCTGTTTTCTGAACAAACTGAACTGTTTTATTTTCTACAGAAATGGTGTTCCATCTCCCATTTCTGTGCTTTTTTTCTGTGCCTTTCCCTGTCATTCTGTGCCTATCCCTGTTATTCTCTTCATCTTGATTCTCATAGCCTAGAATTCCTAGCTTTCTCTAGGGCTCAGTTCCAGTGCTACCTTCTTCAGACATTAGCTCTCTTTTACAGAAGTCATATTTCATTTTACTTTTTGATATACATAAATATGCACACATGTGTGCACATGTATGTATACATGTGTTAATGGATATATATGTACATACATGTGCACATATACACCACATTGTGTTGTACAAGGTACATACCAAGTACATTTTTAATATGTATTTTCTTAGAGTACAAAGTTATCTCCCCTAGAAGAATATAAACTTAAGGAGAAAGATAGCTTTGTTTTTGTCTTTGTTTTCCTTGCACCTAACATAGGACTTCCATCTTGGTTGGTGCTAAAACCAAACCAAACCAAACCCAACCCAAACATGCTGACAATAACAACCCAATACTTCTGTTGAATGAATGCAATCCTTTGCAGAACTGGCTATATTAGTCATTAGTGACTTCCTTATCCAAAAAAATCTATGAGATTTAGGTTTATACTTTCCTTGAGTTCTCTGAAGCATTTAACTCTGAATTTGCATACTTTTCTGATATCTTTTCTCTTCTTAGTTTCTAAGACATAAGGCTAAGATTTTTCTGCTTTATCCTTTCTGATGGCTTTTTTCCCCCTCTCTTTTGTTGACTCCATTTCTTCCATATGAGTGTAAGAATATTTAGAGTTCAAGATTCTCCTTCCTTTTCAGCCTACACATTTTCCCTTGGTGGCTTTATCAACCCCTGCTTCAATATCTGTGCTCCTAAATCTGGTTCCTAGGGTGCTTACTTTCATCTTAATTGACTTGGGTTCTGCACCAAATGGATTTTAATTTCTCTGCAAATTCCAGCCAGTATGCAGCTGAGAGAGACTTGAAATTCAAGTTTTCTTCCATAGAAAAGCATAGACATAAGAAGATGGGTAGTAGAAAGATTATTGGTTTAAATAATCTACTTTGACTTTTCTTCAACAGCTTTAAAATCCCCTGAGGGTTTGCCTGCTGAGTGGTATCAATAGAAAGTGAACTATGCAAGGAATGTTTTCCTTGTGTAGATAATGTTTCTATTTTGAAATCATTTATTTCTGACACTTTTCCCCCTACAAAGAAAGTATTGCACATAATAATGTTATCCTTGGGGTACAAAGAGGGCTCTATTGACCCACTGTCAAGAGAGCAAGCACTTTGAGCTGTTTTTTTCCATCATTGGTAATGGATTTGCATCCCTGCTCTTTTGCCTACTTTTGCTTATAACCAATGACATACAATTACTAGACAGCTGGCCGAGGTTAGGGGTGCATCCTGTGGCTGTGGAAGTGAATGAAGCTAACTAGTCTATATGGGGATCAAACCTACAACCTTGGCCTCATTAGCACGAAGCTCTAGCAAAATGAGATAACCAGTTGCACATATTCTACATATGCTTTTCACAGATTTAGCATTTTGCTTTTGCTCTAAAACAGCATATCTTTTGATGGGGACTGGGGGCATTACTATATAAAATGAAAATGATGCAAATGAATTCTAATAGAACAAAATCTTCTGTACTTTTACTTTCTAGTTATTGCTTAATCTTATTTAAAAAGCAAAATTCTTATCTCTTTGCTTTCAATGATGGGCACTTTGAAACAATTTCAGGGAAAAAATAAATTTACTTCGCTAGCAAAGAAAAATAAAGATTTTCTTTTGCAGGAAATTTAAAAGCCTTAGTTGATTTATGAATTTCAGTAGCAAATGGAACAAAATGATTTGCCAGATCTAGAAAATGGTAGCAGAAACTGGAGTTGTATGCTTAATTAGAAACATGTGCTATTTATTTTTCCCTAAGCTGTGACTTTTTTATATAAATACTCCATACCACAAATTATATGGGAAAATTTTAATGGTAAATGCTTATAATAATGTACTCTCTTTTTATAGATACACAGTCTACTTGAGGGAACATGGTCTAATGCCAAGAAAATGTTGCCAGGAAATGAGACCTATAAACTAGGCATATACCTTCGCAACAGAGTGCTGCATCGTTCTTAAGAGGTAAGGTATAGATAATGGTGAATGACATAGTATTTAACCTACTTTCAAAGTATTGGATAAATAAGGAAATATTAATATAGAATACTATTGCTATAGCCCCAATGTACTCAGCACATGTAGTAATCTAAAATGTATAAGAAATCATGATATCAGTTTCCTTTCTTAAGGGTCCTTTATACTCATCCAGACAGAGATGGATTGTTAAAAAAAGGCTGTGGATTCATTTCAGATAAATAATTACACCATTTCTTCTGGTGCTAGAATTAATGCCTTCAATGTACTTTTTAATCAATGCTTTTTCTTTGTGCTTTCAAATGGATACAGTGTCCCCTATATCGAGACTACTTATATAGGAAACAAACAAGAGGGACCTTGGAGCTTAGAATATCCTCATCTCTCTATAAATATAGGAATGTCCAAAGCAAATGTTTCCACTTCAAATCTCTTTATCCACAAGGCATTATTTCTAGTATATTTCATCATGTTACCCCAATAATGCAAATGTAATATATGTCAAACATGCCAGTGAGTGGAAAATATGCCATTAAAAATATGCCAAGGAGTAACTGTCTTCATTGAAGCATCTTTCACTTTTGAGCAGAAACTGATCACATGTCCATTCAAACCTGTATTTTGGGTTTTCAGTTTATTTCAACAAACATTTTTAAGCACTTGTTACATGCCAGACACTGTGCTCAATGTTAAGAACACAAACGTGGGGAAAAGAAATAAAACAAAACTGTCCTCATCATACAAGAGCTTATATTTTTTAATGTCTCTAAAGAGTATAAATAAAAATAAGTAAATACCAAATAAATTCAATCTGTTTCTGTAATATTAATGAAACTTCATTAGAAGTACTACTCCAAAAAGTTTTTTTTTTTTTTCTGGTACATGCTGAGCCAGGGTAATCCAGCTTTCTGTCCCATTCCACAATGTGCTTCTTGTCCTCATTCTTTCTGGATGGCTTTCACAAGACCCAGATGCTGAGCTGCAAAAATTTCTTTTCCAGCGATAGCATCTGGCTCATTGGCAGCCTCTGCTTGCCCTTGTGTTGGCTCCAGTGCAGTTGTCTCCAGGCTGTGAAATGGTTAGGATGCTGATGTGATATCTTATTCACTTGGATGCCACTTCTTTTAGCTTACTTACAAGATCTCCACTTAAAATATTTTTACACTTACCCATCTTATAAATAAAATATATTTATGCCCCAAATTTAAATGTTCCATTAGTAAATCAATGGAAATTTTTTACTATTTAAAAAATGTAGCACTAATGCTAACAAAATGAGAATGATGCAAATGTCATGGAGATGTTGAGAGTTCTTTATTATTTAGGAATACAGAACTTTGCCTTACCTTTTGCAAAAGAATTTTTATCTACACATGGATTTGAATGTGTACATATGTGTGCACATATATACATGTATGTTCATCACTGTATAATATATTCAAGATATGCAAATTACACTGGTATGTATTTATTTATATGTACACCTATGTGTGTATATATAAAGATTATATATGTCCATATTATAATACATATATCCACACGTATACTTTAAAGGTTTTCTCACTATGCATAGATATTTCCTGTTAGAAAGAGAAGCACAGCCTTTATCACACACAATTACAAAAATTATGAATTTTAGTAATAGCTTTAAATTTTTCAACCTTAATTTTAATAGCAGGGTCTCTTTTTTTTCTTAAGAAGTTAACTTATAGGTACTGGATCTAGGGTCAGGAAGATGGGAATCCAAATCCAGTCTCGGACACTTACTAGCTATGGAAACGGAAGAAATTAGCCTATGCTGAAATCTTGACTTCCTTAAGAACAATGTCTAGCTACTTGAGCCAACTGGTTACATATATCAAACATAATTTTTTGTAGGTTTGCAGTAGATAAAAAACTTTACCTCTCTCAGGCTTAGTTTCCTCATCTATAAAAATAAGGATAATAATAACACCTATCTCAAGGATGTTATGAGTCTATTATGACGTTTTTAAAATGCATTGTAAACTTTAAAGTATTTTATAAATACTCTTATTTTTTCTACCTCCATTACCCCATTTCTAGGGAGGAAGTGATCATAAACAAAGGAAAGGTCAAAAAAAATTCTAGATACTGTAGGAGGGTAATTTTCCCAACCTTTTTTGTTTTGTTTTGTTTTTCAACCAGCAGACTAAAGAAAAATCCTTTCTAGTGGATCTTAGTCATACACTGGCTCCTATGGGTGTGATAATAATTTAATCAAAATTGCTATTTAAAAAAATCTCCCCCTCCTTATTTTTCCCAGCTCTTTTACAAGGGATGGCTTGCTGGATAAAAGGGATGGAAGGAGTATATTCAGAAATAATAATGCTGATATAAATTGAAAAAATATCTTTTTGAAAAATTAGCTGAAACAAAAGGGAAGTCAAAGTTGCTTTTAAAAATAGGAAATAACAATTTTTTAAACTAGAGAAAATTGCTAATTCATGTGCCAAAGTTGTCTGAGGTCTTTGAATGACTTAAACCTTGAAACTCAACTTTGCCTGCTACTTGGTTAACATTTACTTGCTTCTTCTAGTTTCCAACATAAAATATATGTATCTGCCATCTTCAAGGTGAGCCAAAGAGTAAGGGTCAAAAACCTCTCTATCTCTAGTTCTTGCCTAAGGGCACCAGATAGAGCTTAAACTTAACTTTAAATAATACTATGAAGCACCTTCCATGATACTCAAGAGAACTGGCACTAAGCCTATAAGCTACCCCATGGGAAAAGAGACCTATTAATTGATGCCAGAAACAAAAGGATAGACATTGCCACATTATAAACGGGTGGCAGACAGCCAGCTGCTTGCTGGCCAGCTGCTACACCTCTGCCACTACCTGAGGGTTTAGAGAAGAGATCTTCTCTGAGTAAGTTATCCTGTGAGTAACCAGACTTTCAGCCAGTTTTCAAGAATAAGAAAAAAAAATATGCACTGAGAAAACATCAAAGAAAAAGTAAAACTTCTCAATGATTAGAATTGTTTAACAATAGCATGGATGGTCTCAGAAGTAATCCTCACAACTTAACATATTTGAGTAAAAATTAAATGACCATGTAGGTTGTAGATGGGATTTATATCTTAAATCCAAGTTGCACTTGAATTCTTCTGAGTTCTCATCTAGTTTTGCGGCCTTAAGAAGATATTTATTCATCCATCTTAGAAATAGTATAATCATAGGTAGCAGTATTGAGAAAGTGAAAATGATAATGATGTCATCTATTTATGTTAAATATAAAACACTTGTTTCATGTACAGTTTTTCATTTCAAAATGTTAGAATACTGTAATAGTGCCTAGGTGTAGAATTGGAAGCAACCTCAGAAACCATATTATACAGCTTCATTTTATCATTGAAGAAAAAGATCTGAGTTTAAGTCATTTGTGGAAAATTGTACAGTTTGTAAACAAAAAAGGTAAATTAGAAACTAGGTCCTTTGACTCCAGTCAGTGTACTTTTCATTATACAAAGCTAGAGTAGATTGAAGGATTTGAGGAGGAAAGAAGCACTTTTATTTTTTTATTTTTATTTTTATTTTGAATATTTTCCCATATTTACATGTTTCATGTTCTTTCCCTCTCCCCAAACCCTCCTAACCCCACTTAGCTGACACACAATTCCATTGGGTTTTACATGTATCATGTTAATTCCATATTATTGATAGTTGGACTAGAGTTATCTTTTAGTCTCTTCATCCCCACTAATATCCCCATCAGTCCATGTGTTCAAGCATTTGTTTTTCTTCTCTGTTTCTCGTCCCTCAGTTCTTCCTCTGAATGTTGCTAGTTTTCTTTCTCATAAGTCCCTCAGCCTTGCTCTGGATCCTTGCATTGCTGCTAGTAGAGAAGTCCATTACGTTCAATTGTACCACAGCGTATCAGCCTCTGTGTACAATGGGAAGAAGCGCTTTTAAATGATTAGAATATCTACATCATTATACATTGCACTTTTTATAAAAAATATATTAATCCTAAATGTATTTATAAGGTACAAATGAAATACACTTATTTTACCTTTAAATGCCACTGACAGCAATTCCCTTACATGATCTATTTTCATCTATCCTCTGTCTGATTCCTTAAGAAATGTCTATTCTCTCTATGTAGCTTTCATTGGCAATTCCTTGAAGACTATTTTCTCACCCTCTATGTCTGAATTGATTCTTCTGGTTACCCCACAAGCATATTGTTTTATTATTTTAAATTAATTATATTGTTTTATCTCTTTTAAGATTACTTAGATTTTTCTGTTTCACTCTTTCTCCATCCCAGAAATTCATCTCTAATAACACCTTAATTTAAAATTTCTCTTTTCGTACTATGAATTTGATAAACAATAATAAAAATGAATATTTCTACATTCAAAGAACAAAAAAAGAGACCTACATGTGAAATCATGGATATCCAGCTTTTAAAACATATATGTATGAACAAACATATATGTGCAAATATATTTCAAATTTAATATATAATAATACATACATATATGTATGTATACACATATATATTTTGAATTTAATAAAACATTGCTTTGCTTGTCTGAATCTCATTCTATATTTTCTTTTCCTCTCTTTTTATGTTTAATTCATCAATCAATGTCCTTTTCTTTCTTTAATTTTTGGTATGATTATCATTAACCCTACATCTTTTGAAAACCCTCCTAGTCAACAAGAAAATAATAAACTTTTTTAAAATTTCCCCTCCCGCCCACCTCTCTCCCTTCCTCAGGAAGGCAGGTTTGAACACATATTGTCATATGATACAAATTTCCTAGTTTGTCATATTTTGAAATGACACATATTGCTTTACATTAGAGGAAAAGTCCTGGAGGAAATGAAGAATAATAATTTTATTTTTTAATTAATTTTTTATTTTTAGAAAAATTTTCCATGGTTACATAATTCATGTTTTTTACTTTACCCTTCACCCCCTCAAACTCCTCACCCCCCCCCCCTTAGCTAACTCGTATTTCCACTGGTTTTAACATGTGTGGTCAGTCAAGACTTATTTACATATTATTGGTAGTTGTATTGGTGTGGTCCTTTCAGGTCTACACCCAAGTGTTCAAGCACTTCTTTTTCTTCTGTGTTTCCTCTCCTATAGTTCTTCCTCTGAATGTGGGTAGCATTCTTTTCCATAAATCCCTCAGAATTGTCTTGGGTCATTGCATTGCTGCTAGTACAGAGATCCCTTACATTTGATTTTACCACAGTGTATCAGTCTCTGTGTACAATGTTCTTCTGGCTCTGCTCCTTTAACTCTGCATCAATTCCTGGAGGTCATTCCAGTTCACATGGAATTCCTCCAGTTTATTATTCCTTTGAGCACAATTGTATTCCATCACCAAAATATTCCACAATTTGTTCAACCATTCCCTAACTGAAGGGCATACCCTTGCTTTCCAGTTTTTTGCCACCACAAAGAGTGCAGCTATAAATATTTTTATACAAGTCTGTTTACCTATGATCTTTTTGGGGTACAAACCCAGCAATGGTATGGCTGGATCAAAGGGCAAACATTGTTTTACAAAAACTGTTGGGAAAATTGGAAAACAATATGGGCGAGATTAGGTTTAGATCAACATCTCATACCCTACACCAAGATAAATTCAGAATGGGTGAAAGGCTTGAATATAAAGAAGGAAACTGTAAGTAAATTAAGTGAACACAGAATAGTATACTTGTCAGATCTCTGTGAAAGGAAGGGTTTTAAAACCAAGCAAGAGCTAGAAAAAATTACAAAATGTAAAATAAATAATTTTGATTATATTAAATTAAAAAGGTTTTGTACAAACAAAAACAATGCAACCAAAATCAGAAGGGAAACACCAAACTGGGAAAAAAATCTTTATAACAAAAAATTCTGACAGAGATCTAATTACTCAAATATACAAGGAGCTAAATCAATTGTATAAAAAATAAAGCCATTCCCCAATTGATAAATGGGCAAGGGATATGAATAGGCAATTTTCAGACAAAGAAATCAAAAGTATCAATAAGCACAAGAGAAAGTGTTCTAAATCTCTAATAATTAGAGAAATGCAAATGAAAACAACCCTGAGGTACCACCTCATACCTAGCAAATTGGCTAAAATGATAGCAGGGGAGAGTAATGAATGTTGATGGGGATGTGGCAAAATTGGGATGTTAATGCACTGCTGGTGGAGTTGTGAACTGATCCAACCATTTTGGATGGCAATTTGGAATTATGCCCAAAGAATAATAATTTTAAATAAAATTAAAAATTCATTAAAATGGATTAACATATTTTAAAAATTGAGATTATGTGTGATGTTCCCAACCTTTGAAACTTGTCCTCTTTTCCACAAACTCCAGCTCTGCAAAGGGATACAAGGAAGTATCTTTTCAGACCTCTTCTTTGGGGACAAGCTTTAATTTTGTGGTTCTTTTCATATATCCTGTTGTACTGATTGTGTATATTGTTTTCCTTCCTCTACATATTTCACTTCAAATAAAAATTCATGTAAACTTTCCCATTATTCTTTGCATTCATCATGTTCATTTTTTGTTACAGCAAAATAATATTTTATTTCATCAATTTATCATACTTTATTTAGTCATTCTCTAATTGATGGACATCTACTTTGTAGTTCTTTACTTCCGTGAAATGAGCTGCTACAAATATTTTGAAGCATTTTTCATCACTTATTTCCTTAAACTATTTCACTAGTCATTGAATATGGGGATCAAATATATATCAGCATTTCCCACTTTATTTGCATAATGTCAAACTGCTTTCTAGAATGGTTGTATTAATTTTTAACTCAACCGGTAATCTTTTAATATGCCAGTCCTTCAACACTCAGACTATTTCCATCCTTTGCTATATTTTTTGTTCTGTTGTGTATGAGGTAATTTATTCCTTGACTCACTAGTTATTTAAGGTTTCATTATTGTCTCCATTTAGTTTTTATGTTTTCTGTTCATGCTACCTAAATTCATTACAATTTTAATAAATTATTGGATATAAAGAATATATTTTCTGTCTCTTTTACATTTATTTGTAATTTCTATGTGCCCTAATATATTTTCTTGCTTTGTAACAATAGGATGCAATACTGAAAAATATGTTTATTTTACTGTTCCCATTCAGGAGATACTATAAAATCTTTTAATTTGAAAGATTGGCAATTTGTTTTATGTTTCTTTTTCCTTAATTTTTCTTAGATTTTCCCAAATATGAGAAGAAAATGAGGACATCTCCTATTATCATATAGCATCTGCCTTTTTTACAATTCAGTTATTTTTTCCTCTGTGAATTTATGTTATCCTGTTTAGAGTATGTAAGTGTAATATAGAAAATTCTTTGTATTTTCATGTTTCTTTAAATGTAATGTCATTTCCCTATTTATTTCTGTTCATGTGATTGTTTTGTCCTTGTATTCTCCTTTTCCCTTCATTAAACCATTTACTCACATCTTGTATGTTGTTCCCCTTTCTCCCATAATATATCTTTAGTGACATATGTGTTCTTAGTCTTCATCAATGCAAAAGGATCATTCAGTTTTTACAGGGGAAGGCAAAGAGACATCCTCTATTTAGTCAATTTATATTGAAATAAGTATAGTCATTAACATTTATACCCCAAAGAGGTTAAATCCTCATATAAATATTAATAATGTAAAAGACTATGCATTACTTCTTGGACTGCATTTTGAGAGTCAATTTTATAGGATGAGAGGGAACACTTTATCTCCTGTTTTATAATTGTTCTCTCTGCTCTTCTCTCAGACTCAACAAACTCAGAGACCTCAAACAAAGAGAAGAGCATTAGTTAGTTAAAAAAAAGAGGATATTCTGGTTCCTTGCCTCTTACCTAAAGTCCTTTTGTAAAGAGGGGAAAACAAAGAAGATATACTGAAATACTTTGGCTAATTTATTGTTTGAATTGGAGAATGGACTTCTACATGACAAAAACCAAGTAATAGTAGTAATGACCCCTTTGCACAGAATCTAAAATATCACCTAAATGTTATTTTTTAAAGGTAATGTTTAGAGTTGGGGGTGGGGGAAAGTGAGAATTTACCTTTATATTGAAGAATTAACATTAACATAATTTTTCTTCCATCACATTATAATATTAAGAACTGTTATCTTTTGGAAAATTACTTTCCTCTACTTGTAATATCCTAAAGATGATATGAACAAAGATTTTACAATCACATTTATCTTGGTAAAAGTTCCTTAGCCTTTCCAAAATATAGCAAAAAGCTATTTCTTAGTTTTATGGATATTAAATCTGAATAATCTGAAGATGTTGTATGATTGTGAATCTTGGAACCCCACTACTCTATAATTAAAATTATAAATATCCTAAAAGGCAATGAAAAGGTGCATTCTGAGTATAAGCAAGTCAATATGTATTATTAGTATTACTTGTACACAAGATGTGCTACAAACAGCATTATTAAAAATATTTATGATTACAAAAGAGAGACGATATGTACTTGTAGTGATAGAGGGAATCTCCTCAACTTGGGAATTCCCTCTCCTGATTAAAGTCCACAAAAAATCACAAGTCCACTCCCAATTCCTATTGTTATGCTTAGCAAAAAGAAAGGATCTAATTAATAATTTTGGGTGGTGTGTTTCTTCTTCAAAGATAATAAGGAAATAAGAAGAAAACTTTTAGTATGAGCAGTATAGATGATTTATAGTAAAATTTGAACAAAGATTACCCAGGCTAAGGAGTGATAGAATAGTTCTGATGTGTTTTAGGAGAAGGAAAAAGGAGAAAGAACAACTAAAGAATAAAATTAAGATGTTTTCTAAGTATACAAGTGAGTATGACAGAAAGTTGCATATCTATGATTACAATATGAGTAATTATTTATCTATGAGTAAATTTGCTTTTACTTTCATTGTCCCTCAAGCAATTGTAACTGCAATTTTGATATGTTTTTAAAAAGAGAAAAAATGTTCAATATTTTATGTGACAATTGGAATTGAGAAGCAGAGATGAGAATTCATCCCATTTCCTAAAATATACTCAAATCAAGATTAGGGATTCCCATTTAGAGTATTCAGCCTTCCATTTCCAAATTAAGGATGAGAAGATAAATGAATTGAAAGAAATCAATTTTGTTATAGCAAAACCCTATTTCAGTCATTAGAATATATAAAAATATTCTTCACCAGTCTCCAAAAATATAGCAATAAAAATAAAATCTCTTAACAAGTACATATACACACACACATATAAAAGGGGATTTAACAAGTCATACTTTTTTTTTCCTTTGAGATAAGTTCACTTAACTTTATTAGATTAAAACCACATGTGATTTTCTGTGTAAGGTGAGTTGGAAACACATTCAGCTGAATGAAGGTCAACTGATTGGGATTTTTTTTTAATGACCTACCATTTTAAAACACAATTCATCTTCTAAGCTGGTTGTTGTTGTACTAGGAGCTGAACTGGAAAAACTCTGATCTCTGTGAAACATTGCAACTCTGATGTTAAACTCACCTTCCCAAGAAGCAGAGACTTCTTTCCATTGACATATAGATCAGATATTCAGTGGGAGATGAGGGAAAACTGCCAAATAATCTCTTCTAGGTCTTAACCCTTGATATTAGATTCACAGATTTCTCTCCAACTGAAATCACAGTGTCTGTTGCTCATTAATCTTTGATGGCCAGAATTTTACACCAAAAAAAAAAAATGCTCAGCTTTGTATTCATCTCATTCACTTCAAATCTGGTATCTGCATCTTAGTTCCTTTGGAACATTTTACTCTAGCATCCATGGTGCTTCTCCTTGCTGAAAAAGGGAATATTTTCTCTAGGACCTGGAAACTCCATGGTGAGCAGGTTCTGGGCATTCTCCAGCTTGACCTTTTGGTACAGTTTTTTTGTTTTTGTTTTTCTTACTGAGCGTGGACTAAGAGACACCACTCCTATTGGGCAAAGTCCACAGCCATATCCTTGAATGTAACTAACTCTTGGGGCTGGGGTCTCTGAGTCCCAGTGTATATTCTCTATGGTCTTTCCTTGGGTCAGGCTTTGTTCCTCTTCAGGGAGAAGTATCACCAAGGCTGAGACTTTTTCTTTTCGTGTCTGGGACATTCGCAGGCAGAGCTGCCTTCCAGAATGCAGAGACATCCTGCTTCTAAGGGAGAGACAGCAGAGAGAACTCAGGAGAAGAAATCAGAGTAATCTCATGATCCCTGTGCAGTTTAAAAAATAGAACCAAGAACACAAATATTAATGAAGCCTGGTTTAATCATTCAAGCCATAACTCAGGCTTCTAGCTTTATTTAACAGTATATGCTGGAACAAAATAATCACAAAAATGCGAGTTCTAATGATTAATAGTAAGCATCCATATACTAAAGTATCACATGTGACAGGGAAAGAGATCAGAAAATGGAAGTCCTATAAGTGTGCTGCAAGGATAAGAAACAGAGCTTCCTATCTAAAAAAGATGCAAAAAGGTCAGTGTTTAAATCTAAAAAAAATCAACTCTTAGAAACTATAGATTTTCTAAGGATTGACTACTTGTTTTCTTTTTTAAAATTTCATTATATTATTGATATTTAAATGGGCTTCCTAAAGTTTCCATTCAGAATTACAGAGAATTCAATACTTATATTAAAAACTACCATGCCCAAAATTAATCATGAAATAAAGCTTGGATAGTACATTCAAAATATGTCCATTCTGCCAGATTTGAACATTATTTTAGTAGAAAATTCAAATTACTGACAGGATTTTCAGAAATATAATATCTAAGCTATCTAAGGCTTTTTACCAATCTCACTAAGATTTTGTAGAAATGGGAAAGTAGGCATATGATTCAGTAGTTATCAATGTCTCTTATCAGTTTTTATAAGAATAATAAGATTTGTGAATTTTCCCAAATACTGGATATCCTTCCCTCTTAAATAGATTTTTTTGAACATTAATCCCTCAATGACCTCAAAATGGTATTACCTCAATATTGATTTTCTTTTATACTTAATTGGTCTAGTTCATCAATTCTTACCATATATGTTTACTTTCATGCAATTTCTATTTCCTCATGTAGCACATAAAGGCCTATTTTATTATAAACTTGTTATCACAATTGTTTTCAGAAATGAGTCATACATATGCATTTAAACACAAATATAATTATATATATGTATGTGTTGATGAAACTTTTTAAATATAAAATGAACAAATGAAAAATAGAAACTATATCTTAAGATGTTTAAAGCCATCTATTTTCTCCACTAAAATGTTGGAGACAGTCTCTCTCTCTCTCTCTCTCTCTCTCTCTCTATATATATATATATATATATATATATATATATATATATATATATATATATATACTCACAAAATAGCAGAACTTTTTATTTTGTTATGACCATACTATCCAACTTTCCAGAATAATGCTCTGTCAGAGGTTGTGTTCCATAGATATTTCCTTTCAGAACCACAATAGCCATACCCCCCCTTGAAAGACACCATTGTATAGCTTTTCAGAGGAATGTATTATGTTTTTAAGGTGTATTATTTGAAGCAAAGTAATAAAATGTTGATATTCTAAATTGTGAAATTCTAAAGTTTGGGGATACGAATATTAGGAAAAGAAAATTAGGAAAAGAATAATTAGGGAAAGAAATAATTAGGGGAAATACACATATTTCCAATTAAAGTACTATTTGAATTTTATTAAAATCATTTATTAGGCTATGATTACAGTCAATCACATTTGCAGTGTTTTAGCAGGCAGAGCTACTTTTTCATCACCAAAATATTAGTAAAATAATGAAAGAGTATTCATCTTTATTAATAACACAACCAGTCAATAAATATTTATAAGTGCTTACTGTGTGCTAGGTATGGTAGTAGGTGTACATACATGTAAATACTATACCATTTGTGTATTTTTGGTTTATATATATATATATTCTAAATTCAAAATTTAGATATCTTATTCTATTTTGCTCTGAAAATCCTTTTCAGAAGGAGAAAACTAAAAATGCCACAATTATTGCTATGAAAATCTTGTACAAAGAGCTGGAATATTCCGTGGCCTGCAGGGTATGTATCATATCAAACATGCTTATCTATTCAGGTGCCCAGTGTACAATAGGAGAAAAGATGCAGCTGATACATAGAAGCAGATGGTGAAAGGTACCTGCTGACCAAACAAGAGCAGCAGGATTGAATCTGGGTAGGTCAGCTCATCTGTAATGGATAATCTCAATTGTCATTACACACATCAATTGCTTTTGATACTACTGTATGTCATGTAGTGCCTAGGGGCCGTATGGCATTCCTTGAAACATTTAACAGAAAACTGCTGAGATATTATAATTTTTGCCTCACATTTTGAATCAAGTTGCTAGATCCTCCCAATAAGAAATTAATGTTGCTAGCTTTATATTATTTTAAATTAAACATTCTTCATTTTTGTAAAGATACAAGACTGTTGTTTGATATATATCCAATTTGTCTGCTAATTTATGAAAGTATAATGATATTGCATTATTGTTATAAAGTTAATCAAGACTTTAATGGGACAGCTATGTTACTATCAAGGTTTTTTTTTTTCTTACTATAATGTATGTGTTCAATGAGCTGATTATGCAGTGTGACAATGAATTCACTAATTACAAAGTTATTACTATATCTCTAATGGGAAGAAATTCAAGCTTCCCAAGTTAGAGATTGAAACAAAACAAAAAAGTAATTTCTAGAGAGACAAAGCAAACAAAAACACCTAGAAAAAAGGAAATACTATGATTTTTGATGTGTTCCTACTGATTATTTTATTCTAGTCTTTTAGGTGCCAAGCAATTTCTGAAAACTCTCTTGATCCAATAAGCTACCAACAGTGTAAAAAATTTGCTTACACTAAAATTATTTTTTAACTGATTTATAAAAACATGACTTTTCACAAATATACATACCCACAATAACTATTAACAATGAAATGACATAACGATATATTATGGTGTAGAAAGACCTACTGAATCCCGTTATTTAGAAAACTCATGTCAGTGAGCACAAGACATTTCAGAGTATACTTTTCTTGAGGAATAATTGATGTTGATTTTCTCCTTTCCTTCCATTTGATATCACAGAACAGACAAATGTCACTGGACTTAGCATTTGAAATAAATGGTTGTTAAGGTCCCTTCTAGAGCTAATATTTTATTATTTTATGGTGTTTCTTTTCTACTGCTAGATTCAAGATATTAATTTATGGATGCTTCCAAAAATGCAAGTGCTAACTTTAAAGTATCCTGATAAATATTTTATTGTAGAAATTTCTGTTATATTAAAAAAGTCACAATAAAACTATATAATAAAGTATCATGAGGACAAACAACCTTAGTCTTTTTTATAAAAACTATCTCCATTCATGCTGGTGGCCATTAATGTAAGAATTTAAAGAGAAATTTAACCATATTGATCTGAGTTATGACTTATCTCTACATTTGAGTACCATGTGCCCACATGGCATCAGAAGGTCTTTTTCTCCTCACATATTCATAGATATGAACTGATATAATAATATCTATTGAGTCCTACCCTTTAAATTTGTTTATTGTGTATAATACAATCATATTTTATTAAATCAAATTAAAATAAATTTTCTTGGAAGGAAAACAAACTTGAATCCATCAGCATTTTGTGATAATCAGTACCTACTAGGTGCCAAACAACGCACTAGGCACTTTGTATACAAAGATCTATGCCCTGAAGCATTTTATTTTTATATGGAATAAAATGGTGACCCAAGTACTAAGGGCCAGAGCTAGAATAGGACCAATAAAAAGTTTGCTAAGTTTTGAGCAAGAGAACTAGAGCTCCATATATGTCCATTTCTTAGGATCAAGGTTGTTCCTAAAGTCGGGGTTATACCAATCTGTAATTATACACTAAGTACTCCTAGGTGTTAAAGTTAAAACAACAACAACACAAATTTATTGAATTAAAGAAATGAAATATGGATAGGGTCATGAAATCAAGCGGGTCATTACATCAAGGTCCTTTATCACATATTTGTTGCAATTAATTAATCAACAAGAATTTATTCTCTGTATTGCAGGAGTCAGATACTGAGCTTGATGCAGGCAATACAAAGACAGTTAAAAAAAATATTTCTGCCTTGAATAGCTTCCAATCAAGCCAGAGGAGATAGAATATAAATGTGTAAATATATGTAGAATATAAGGTAACATTAGGGGAAGTCAGTTGATCTTGGGAGATCAAGAAAGGCTTCTTTTTCAAGATAATATTTGAGATGCGTTCTTAAATTTGGCTTATAATTAGTTGCAATTGTTAGTATTAGCATTAATAACCACATCATTTACCACCTTCCTACCTTCTGAGGAATTTTTATAAGTGCTGATTTTCCATTCTCTTCTTATTTTTCTCATTCTCACTTCCAGCACTGACAATGTGTATTTTCCCAAAGATGTTATTTTAATGGACATAACACTGGTGACTTTGGCAATAATACAAACAACAGATTTCGTAGGAAAACTACATCTTTTGGCAGAGGAACAAACCTTAGATTTACCGTTCCCCAGTGCCTCATAGGATTCTTTATTATTATTATCATTTCACACAGGATGATTTTTTTTTTAGTTCCTACAGGCCAAACTTCAACTTCTCATCATCTTCATCCCAGTGGGCCATGCAACTGAGCTTTCTGTGACCCTTGATGGGACTGCAAAGACTCTAATAAAATCATAGTAATTGGAGCCTTAAAGCATTAGTGGCATAATGAAAGTACATCCCATCCTTTCCTTCTGTGGCTCCAAACAGTGTTTTAGTGGTGTGTTGGGTGCCAATTCTGGTGGCTTTGGACTGAGTCCCTAAAGATTTCTGAGCTATCTGTTCTAGCTCTTTGCATAAATGAGGTAGTTAGACTTGGCAGGGTCTGTCTTCCTTTTCTGCTCCTCAGAGAATGTGTGTGTAAGTCCTTGTCTTTTATTAGCTTTTTTAAGTTTTAGCTGGAGAACTCTTCTACCTAAAAATTGAAAAACCATCCAAACACTCTCTTTATCGTGCACTGCATTTCATAGGCTGTCATTTGACACTAGAATTTTGCTATTCTAAAAGGACCACAAGAAGCACCTGATGATTTACAGATGATTGCAGATACTATAAAAAGGGGGGAGAGAATGGTACAAAGTTGATGCCACAAAGCCAGGAAGACCCTAATCGAAATCAAATCTCTTTAATATAGTTGTATAAACCTGGGCAAGTTACTTAACCTACTACTACCCTGAGACAACCCTCCAGGGTTATAAATTGCAGAATGAAGATAATCTTGCATTGATTACAAAAGTGATATGGTCAGACTTGTGCTTTAAGAAATTCAGCAATGGAAGATCATCCACAGGAGCTCCCTATAGCAAAGAAAAGAGGGAAACAGAAAAAGAGTCAGAAGCAGAAATAATGGGTCAGAATATACACAAACAGCTACACTGAAATGTTTAAATATGAAACATACATTAGAAAAGAGGTATGTGTATCCCAATTAAGGAATCATTTATTAAACATTTATTATATTTTCGGGTTTCATCTATCAAATTAGCTAGAGAGCGAAATGGCAAATCACTCCAGTATCTTTGTCAAGAAAACTTCAAATGTGATTAGGAAGAATTGGACACAAGTAATCACACACACACACACAAATAGACTAAACACAGGAATACCAAGGCATAAGTGAAATGGTCCCTCCCCTCAAGCTTTTTACTTACAAATGATGCTGTTGACAATCTCAGATCATTGGCATAATCATTTAAAAAGGGACAATGGGAAGGTTGGGGAAGATGGAGGATGACAGAAATAAGTTAAATGTGACTGAAAAACATTGAAGACTCTGCTCTCAGAAGATTTTGGGGGCAGATAAAAATGGGGACAGATATTTTATGGTATCAGGTGAAGTTGCTTTCTTGAATTGTTTGCTGAAACATAATTATTATTGTTGTTATGAAGGATATTTCACTGTGGAATTGATTAAAGATATGGCACCTGATACTTATAATTACTTTTTAAAAAAGTTTTTGTAACTTCTTTTTTAGGTTGATGAATAAGTTCTTTTTTTAGGACTGTTGCAGAATATTGTCCCACTTAAAACCTGATGAATTATTAATAAGCAGGAGTTACATTCTAATAGTACTGAGGGCATTAATTGTTTTTGCTTGCTTTTCATGTAGATAAAATCAATATTTTTACAATTGATATTGAGATGGTTTTGAAAAGAGTTTGTAAAAGTAAAAAAACACATACTTTGCAATGGCCAGTAGATAATACCTTATCCTACAGAGCAGTAATTCTTAACCTTTAGATAGCTATGGACTGATTATAGGATTCCTCTACATGGATGGGTGGAGGGATCTTTAGTTTGCTTTTTATACAATGTATTTTATTTCATGCATATAAAAATATTGTTTGAGATGAGTTCCATAGGCTTTGTCACATACACACATACATACACACACACACAAACATAAATGTTAAGAAACCCTGTTACAAATGAATACTTGAGTTGTCATACTTAGATGTTTCAAGATAGCCTAAACTAGGATACAAATTACTGCTTAGCAGGTGTGGATTATTGGACTCATCCCTTCTACTGGTATTCAAGCTGCTGCTCTTGTTACCAGAGCAGTTGTAAAATCTGGTGCTCATTCTATTAAAATAAAACCTAGTATTTAAGTCACCAGCGTCCTATAATAGCTGGGGTGTTGTGTGGGTGATTTAGGGTACAAATAATGTCAGAAGTTGAAGAAAGAAAGCATAGAAAGTTATTCCATAGAATATTCAGAGTTCATGGGAACACATCTGTTTGTCCTGGGATTTTTTTAAGTCTCTCCTTCCCTCTTAGAATCAATACTATGTATTGATTACAAAGGAGAAAAGCAGGAAAGTCTAAGTAATAGAGGTTAAGTGATTTGCCCACAGTCACACAGCTATGAATTATCTGAGATCAGATTTAAGCCCAGGACATCCCATTCCCCAGGCCTGGCTCCTATGATCTGTAAATAAGGTCTTTTGTCTTTTTTTTAAGATTTTTTTTATATTAAATGTTGGTACAATTTTTAATCATTGTTTCCTAACATTTTGTAACCTATTTTCTTTTTCTTCCTCTCACTCCTCCCTCTTTCCCAAATGGTAGATAATATGATATCAGATTTACATGTGTTATTATAAAATACATATTTCCATGTTCATCATGTTGTGAAAGAAGGCACATATAGCTTACACTAAAGAAAAATTCATGGAAGAAATAAAGTGAAGAATGGCATATTTTAATATATATTTGGGTATTGTTGCTTCCTTCTATAGCCTTTTTTATGATGAGTTCTTGTCCTGGATCTTTGCATTACTGATAACAGTTGTCATCCACAGTTAATGGCTGTACTTTGTTGCTATTACTATTATAACATTCTCCTGATTCTGCTCACTTCACTTTACATCACTTCATGTCTTTCCAGTTGTGTGTGTGTATGTGTGTGTGTGAGTGATCATCTTGTTTGTCATTTATTATGGCCCAACAGTGTTTCATTAAAATCATATACCATAACTTGTTGAGCCATTCCCCAATTGATGGAAATCTCTTTCATTTCCAATTCTTTGCTTCCACAAAAAGAGATGTTTTAAATAGTTTTGTACAAGCAACTCCTTTTCTTCTATCTTTGATTTCTTTGGGACCTGGTAGTGGTATTGCCATGTCAAAGGGTATGCACAGTTTTATGACTTTGGGGGGATGGTTCCAAATAACTCTCCAGAATGGTTATATCACTTCATAGCTCCACAGTTTTGTCTCTCCAACTTTTATCATTTTCCCTTTTTGTCATAGTAGCCCATCTGAGAGGTGTGATGTGCTACTTAAGAGTTCTTTTAATTTGAATTCCTCTAATTAATAGTGATTGTAGAATTTTTATATGACTAATTATTGCTTTAATATTTTCATCTGAGACTTGTCTGTTCATATACTTTGAACACTTGCCAATTGAGTTACGTGTTTCTGAGAAAAAGGAAAAAGTTGTCCACAGTACTGAACTATTCATCTGTTGCTGCTTTTTCCCTCCTTCTTACAATAGCACTGGTGATATCTTTCCCAATGATATTGTTTTTATAAGATTATGTATTAGTGAATTTGGCAACAATACAAAAACTGAGGCTTTATAATTAAGACAAGCAATTATTCTACATTACAGAGTAGAAAAAAGTTATAGAAATAGGCATGAAATACTTTACATACACTAGGTATTATTATTACTTATAATAGTTGGAAACAACACTTTGTTGTTAAGAAAATCATAGTGAAAATAGCATAGAGTCCCTTTTTTCCTTTCCTTAGTGAGGGGATAGGGGACACTAAAAAATTTTCTGAACTCACAAAAGCATGCCTTTTCATAGTAGTAGGAACTTCAGGGGCCAACTCATATACAAAAGAAATTCCTACCTTAACATACCAGAGTAGTGGTCTCCCAGTCTCTACTTGAAGACTTCTATGGGGGGAAATACATCAAAAAAGACATAAAAGAAAGGAACACATATAATTAAAGAACATCATTAGTATATCCTCATATGAAGAACACTTCCTCATTTCAGACTGCAGTACCCTAACACTATGCTTCAAGAAGTCCATTAATGGAAAAATGTCATCCTACAAGATCCAACAGGCTTGGAGTACTTCATCTCATCATTACTCTCAGTCCCTCAGATTGAAGGCTGGAGCTATGAACTCCAGAAACTCCATTTAAGGAAGAATCTGCAGGTCAGAACATATAATTTCTTCACTGACTGTTCCACTTAGGGACTTCTCTGAATTCTCACCCTATCTTCACATGAGGTAACTTTGCTTGTGAATCCTCTACCCCTTGCCCCCAGCTTTCAGCTTACTTTTGTGTTTTGTTGCTTCATTAAATTTTAAGTTCCTTGAGAGCAAAGGCTGTCTTTCTCCTTCTCCCCATATGGGAGCACTTAGCATAGTGCCTTCTCCTAGTGGTTGCTTAGTAAATGTTCATGGATTGATCAGTTGATTTAAGAGCACCTGTGTCAATGGCCATGCTTGGAGAAGCAATTTATATCTCCAAGACTGTAGGACAGTTGATATTCTCCAGTTATAGTAGGCTGATCCCTTTGAAACTACTCCCTCCTGATTTCTCATGGTTACTGCCAAACCTTGCACCACAAATCTTTTAACTTTTAGATGCACCTATATGAGTATGTACATATATGTAGGTATGCATTTGTGTATTTACATACTGGTAGCTTAGTTATTAAGTTTTTCTTTCTTATAATTGTCTGGACTGTATCTTTACAGGGCTTGCAGCTGGCAATCTCATGCCTATCTTCTAAGTTATAGAGATTAGAAAGCATTTCCTTGATAAAGACATGAGGACAGATCTTAGTCATACCATAAGAATATAGAGTTTGTGGGAGAAGTAGGTTTAAACTTTGAGTACAATGAAAATAAGAAACCCATGTATAAGACATTCATAGTCAAAGGATAAACTCATAAGTCCTAGACACTGTTTGCTGTTATTCAATTGTTTCAGTCTTACCTGGTTCTTTGGGACCCCCATTTGGAGTTCTCTTGGCCAAGATACTAGCATGGTTTCCCATTTCTTTCTCCAATTCATTTCACAAATGAGAAAATTGAGTTAAATATGGTTAAATAATTTGTTTCAGGGCCACATAACAAGCAAGTGTCTGAGGCCAAATTTGACTTCAGTTCTTCCTCACTTCATGTCTTCAACACCTACCTGCCTTTCTGTGTCCATAGCCAACATTTATTTCTGGTTTGATGCATTACCTGCCTTGAAACTGCTTCCTCTCTCCAACTCACTATCTGTATATATCTTAGTGTAGAGATCAGAACTCAAAGTAAAAAAGGCTTACATTTAATTTAAGCCTCTGACATTTTGGTTGGGTGATCCTGGGTAAGTCACTTAATCTTTCTGAGCCCAAGTTCTCATTTGGTAATATTAACAGTAAATCTCTTTTAATAATAGCATTAGTCGTGAGCATCAAATGAGATAGTGTTATTTGTAAAGGAATTTGTGAACCTCAAATGCCAGCTATTCCTAATCTGACAACTGTGTAGAGAGAAGATTTAAAAAAGAATGGAGAAACCATAATTGAGAATTAGATCACTCACCATTCAATGCTCCTAGTTCTGCCCTCTGGAGTCAATTAGGATGAGTTTTAACATTCTTCTATATGACAATCTTCAGAACACTTTTAAAGAGCTATTGCACACTTGTCCTGGCTAAATATCTTCAGTGCCTTCATTTGATTTTTTTTAAAACCGTAGTCTCCAATCTTCTCACCATTTTTGTTGCTTTCTCTGCATGTACTGAAGCTAGTCAAAGGACTTTCTAAAATGCCCCCCACACACACACTCAAACTCAACATATTGCAAATGTGTGCTAATAAGAGTAGAACAGTTGCATTTATTTCTTCATTTTGAACACTTTTCTTCTACTAATACTAAGATTGCTTTAACTTTTTTTGGCTGCCACATTTCTTTAAATTTTCATAAGACCTTGGATATTTTTAAAAGGAGATAATTTTTGCCTTGCCTCCCCCATTCTTTAGTGGTGAAATTGATTTTATGAAAATAAAAACTGCCTTCTTGTAAAGGTATTTGGAAGAAAAAGAGAATAACTAGAGAGAATAATAGCATAACTTGCATCACACACTTACTAAATAACAAGACTGCAACTAGAACCCCAAGTTGTCTGCCATTTTATTGGCCTTGTTTCATGATAATCTTGAATTGTCTATATTAAAGACAATTCTAACTTTTAAATTTGAAAAGACATATTAAGACACTTTCCAAATATCAAAGGATCCATATTGTCAGTAAGAAACTACAAAATTTTATTTAGATATTTTTTCAGAAGTGGAAATTTCCTTAATTGTAAGTAAAATTTATGAGAATGTTTTAAAGTTTTTTTAATAAAATGAATCAAATCAAAATACCTATTTCTAGAGAGGAAGTGGAATATAATGAATATAGTACTGGCCTCAGTAGCAAGTAGATACGAGACCAAATCCCATATCTGATATCTATTAGCCATATAACCATTGGCAAATCATTTAACCTCTGTGTGCCTTAGATAAGTCCTTGAGATTTATCTATTAAGTAATAGATAATTACTATCTAGATTAAAATCTTGGTGGAGAGAGTTCCCACATTTGGAATGGCCTATGCTAAAAATAAATGGTAATCATTTGTGTATTCAAATGCTTATATACAGAAGCTTTAATCATATCATCAATAAAATGTGATTTTCTCTTTGATAAATTATTAGAAATCCTTAGAGTAAGCTAATATTGTCAAATATATTATATTTTTATTTTATCAAATATTTAATGTTAATTTTAGCATAATAAGTTTATGTGCTCAGATTTTAATTATTAACAAAACTGTAGACTGATATCATATCATGAAAATAATGTTATATCATCACCTATGTATAAGAAGAGGTTAATGTAAGAAAAAAAAAGAGATATTCCTTTGTTAATAATGTGGAAATGCCATAATAAAGCACCTGGAAATGTCTCGGCTCATTAACATGAGTAACTGGCTTCTACACTATTACTCTCACCCAAACTCTTTGAATCTCACCCCATATGCACATATCAGTGTTTTCTTAGAACATTATTAATTATAGACCATGAATTTATGTAATCTAAAATAGAGATTAATAAAGAAATCAGCATTATGTTGACTAAAAGAGATGATTCTATGGTATGCTCCAGTGCCAATAACTTTAGAAAATTATTTTTTCAGCTCAAAAGAACCAGTAATAGTTGCTTGCTTGGTTGATTACATGATAAATATTTTGGTCCCTACTATGTAACTGTTACCAATAAATGCCAATAATAATCGCAACAAAATCTTTTGCTTTTAGGTCTGTGTAAAAGGCAGAAATAATCATGTAATCATCTTGTAATTATATGGTACTTACTATGCAATTACATAGTAAATACATAGTAAATTCAAAATAATTACATGGTTATTTGCATTATGCATAGTACCTAATCCAATTTTGACATATAAAACAGTGGTAGGACCTAAAGGATATGAAAAAAAAAGGCTGACATCATCCTTATAAAATCTGTTATCATGGAAACAACTGAGAAAACACATTGGACAAATGCTAGAGAGAATGTTGACTATAGACTAACCATTTACAAAATGATACATGTGAATCTATATGTAGAGAACTTGATAAGGTAGAAATTCATTCCCATATAAAATGTATGAGTGATTATTATAATGATGAGATTTATTATGGGCAATTTTTAATCAGGAACAGTAAGATACTCTCATATTCTATAAGAAAGAACTAACTATAGTGCTATATAAATGATATATTTTTCTCCTGGTCTGGCACCATTTTTCACCAGCATATTAATTTAAACAGAAGAAAGATGTGATCTATTTCATTTGCATTCATTAAGATCTCATATAAAGATCTACTCTGAATTTTTTTTTGGTTTCTTAGAAACAATCCTAAATTCTTAAAGAATATGCTGATAGAGAAAGGTGTTTCAGGGCAACATGGACTATGTGAGTCAGGTGACAGGCATTGTGGCCATCACCTGGAGACCAATCTGACATTGCAGAAAGTTTCATACTCAGACATACCAGAGAAATGAACTTTCCAGCTACATTGACTCTGGAAGATAATCCACTAAGTCAAAGAAGGTTTGGTTTCCATGTTGATGAAGGAATTATCCATACAAATGAAATCAAGTTTCCTTGAAATCTTCATAAAGAGATAAGCCATATGAATAATTGAATATAAATTTTACTTTTCATTCAGGTGTTTCATTAACATAAGACAAAAGTCTTAATTCTAAGAGGGATCTTATTTTATTAAGCAGAAAACAAAGTAACTCCACTTGTGTATGTAGCATGATATAGCCCTGATTTGATGAATAAAGTCATTTTCATAGAAGTTAAACATATACTCTTGCCCCTTAGGAATAAACTTCAACTTTGCAGGGATAACCCAGGGAATTCTTAGTAGCTCCCAAGTTATGGGGCAGAGTTTTTAAAAGATGATTTAGAAACTAATACTCAAGTGGGGTAGATTCCTAGAGGAATGTTTCCTCTTTGAAGACTATAATGAAAGATGGTGAAAGCCAGTTTAGTCCAAATGCTTTGAATCTTTATACTTCATAATGACTTTTCCCTCCTTTGTTCCATTTCTGAAGTTGGGAGAAGTTTTTTCTTCCTTCCCTTCCCAGAATAAATGATGACTAGCAGAAGAAGTACCAAGCAGAAAGGGTGCCCCAGTCCACAAAATCAAGGTGGTTCTCTGATCAAGGGATCATAACTTAAAAATTAAAAGGGACCTCTTGAGCCCACCTATCTATTCTTTGTATGAGAAAACTGAAATACAGAAAGAACAAGTCACTTTCCCATATGTTCCAAGATCAGCCAGTAGCTGTCTAGGATGGAATTTAAACCCAGGTTTTCCTAAATTCAAGCCCAGTGTCCTATCCACTATTACCTTTGGTAGACTTGTATTTTAAGTGAAAGGTAACACTCCCTCACCCCCACCAAATATATATCTGATTTTAAAAAAGGCATTCTCAAGGGAGCATTTTATTTTAATTAAAAAGTATTATATGTTCCCAAAATTAAAGGTTTTGCCAAATATAGAGATCTAATTTGGTGTGATTTGGTCTATAATCCCAATGCATATTATGTACATTAAGTGAACCTTCAAAGATTTGTCTTGGTTTAATAGTTATTTCTCCACTATGGTTTGAATAAAATGTAAATATGAAGCATTTTCTATATAATTAAAAAGTTCAAGTAATTTTTAAAATGTTGCATAAACTTTAAAAATCAGATTTTCTAATAATTGCTTTTATAGGGAAAGAAATAATATGTCATATAGACTTTTAGTTATCTTTTTTCTAACATTTTAAAATGCATTTTGCATAATGTATTATAAGGTAGATTATATACCAAATAGCACCGTTAACATCTAACAGTGTTGGTTATTCAAGTCTATCCACTTATATATATTTATATATATGGTATTTACCTTTTAAAATATTTAACAGGCATAAGTGCCCATAAATCAGTTATGACAATCATTGTTAAAACAATCAATAGCAAGGAATATGCATTAATTCAAATAATATTGATAGCCACATGAACCTGCATCAGTCTTCTGTGAAATAAGAAAAATGAGACATCTTCTTAAAATCAATATTTTTCTTTTTATGTCATTCACTTGGAGAGTATCAATAATACATTATTTTGTACCTTATGTGTCAGTAGTCTTATTTTTAAATATAGATACCTTTCAAAGACACGTAATTAAAGACAGGAAAGAAAATCTTCAAGCCCTGAAATAGTATGAATCTCAAAATCAGTCTATTGGTCATTTTTTAGATATTTCTTAATTTTTACTATTTAAATATTTCTTCATTTTTCATCTTTCTGGGAATGTATGTGGACATGTGTGCATCTTTGTGTGCCATCACCCAGAGTGAATATGCAATTAATTCATAAGGCATCACCCCCAAAGCAGATGTTTGTCACCCATTATCCCCCAGGTAAAATGCATTAAGAAACAAGAGCCTCAGTATCCCTATTTTACCTTTGTCCTTGTGAAGTGGGAAGCTCTGCAGGTGTGTAGTAAGGTAAAAATACCAAATGTGAAATTACAACATCCATTCATCAAAATGGGAACATTTTAATTGGTTATAGGTGGAAAATATCTACTTGACAGTCAGTTTCTCACTTTTCACATAAGTGCTTTGCTGCTTGGATGCCTAATCTTGTTTAGTATAGGGAAAGTAATTTGACATGAAAGTACCTAGATGGCTGCCGAAAATTAATTGCCAATTAAAAAAGAAAAATGTTTGTGCTACTCTATAAACAAGCCAACATATAAACCTTTCAGTCTTGTTGCTTTATTTATGTCTTTATAGATCTGGTTTCAACCTATTTGCATACAATTTACAAATTCATATTATAATTCTCTAGTATATTTATGATTTTATAGTTGTATATATTTTACCTCTATGAGAAATATTTATTTCTGTATGCTTCTGTTGCTTATTATTTAACAAAAACATCACATTACATTTGATAGTTTATGTCTCTTCTTTAGAACAAGACATTTTTATTTGTAAGGGGCCCTGAGAAATATTTTCCCACCTCTTAGAAAAAAAAAAAAAAGGAGAAGAAACTGTCCCTCCATTTCTGGGGCTGATGAGAGTTCAATGTCTAAATCTTTAGTTTTTAAAGAAAATATTTAATTTCCAAAGTTTATAGCAGATTTTCAGAGAGAGAGACACTTTTCTTGAAGGTACTCAACAGTTTGGGTTCATTTCCCTCTTATTATCACTTCCACAATGTATGTCTTATGAACCTATGAATTCCTCACAAAAGGAAACACTCTCAACTTAATTCCAGTGGATTGTCACCTTAATGGGGCTGAATTTAGGAGAGCTAGTAGAGGGAAAAACAATGCAAATGGCCCTTGGGGGGTCAGCCTGGAAAATCTCTAAAGTCCCTTTCGAGCTAAATTATCTGATTCCCTCGTTCAAAATCATCAAAATTAGGAAGGAAAGGGCTTCAACATGAAAATCACTTTGTTCCAATTGGGGACGAGATCAGTAATTACAGCATTAAGACAGAGGGAGGAATGCAGTTAGCATGAAGGATGTTTGAAACCTAGGGGTGAGAGTACAGGGCACATTAGATATGCTCAGTAAGAAAAACCAATGTAGCTTTGTGAGAAAGGGAACTAAGTAATGAAGAAGGAAGTTAAAAGTCCTCTCCAACTGGAATGTTCTGGGCTGTGACCTTGTGCCTTTTTAAAAATGAAAGTCTATGTTCTAACCAGCTAAGGAGTTACTTTTCTAATAAAAAAGGCTTAAAAGAGGTCTTTCCATTTCAGATCTGTGTCATGGTTTATAGTTCTATTGTAGGGCTGTTCATACAATTAACACTATATCATACTTAATACCTACCACTTTATGGATACTTACTATTTTGTACTTTGGCAGCTTCTCATGGTTTTGAGGGGAGAAAAGAACTAATGTGATGAAAGATCGTCATTTATCCTAGATTAAGTACTCTCATGTTAAATATATCATGCCATTTCTTCATAAGTTGCTTCTGATTAAAAATCCAATAGCAATAAAAACTCAGGTTCTTAAAAGAATAATGGTAAATAGTTGGTAGTAATAAATGTAGCTTACATTCCCATACTGCTTTATATTTTACAAATCTCTTACTTTCAATTGATCCCTACAAAAATAACTAAGAGTTAGGTAATACAAGTGTTATTGTCCCCATTATATAGATGAGGAAAACAGACCGAGTGGAACTTGAAGTTGGGTCTTGTGAATTCTAACCTGTAGCTCTGCCTGACCTCTCTCACATCTCTCCCCTCAGTTTCCAAATCACAAAATCAACACCAAGATTCTGACTTTCCTTACCTTGTTTTCTTGTCAATTGCCACAACTTCCAAATGTTCTCCGTGTTTCTGACCTCTCAGCTATCTCAACAGAAATTGCAAAAAATAATCTTCCTAATGAATAGATATGACCATGGCAATCTCTTAGTTAAATACTTGACAGGAGTCTGAGATTAAATGCAAATTCCTTAGCCAGGCGTTTGAATAGTTCAAAAATATGTCTCCTACTTACCTTCCCAGTCTTATTTCATATTACTCCATTTATGAACTCCATATTTAAGGAAAGACCAGCTGACTGGATTTTATTTAACCCAACCCACCATCTTTATCTTTTATGAATTTGAACAAATTATTCCCTATTCATGAATTGCATTCCCTCTTCATTTTGCCTCTCACAAGCCTTAATTCAGTTTCAGTCTTCTCTGTACAACTTCCCTGAATCCTTCAAGTTGTTTATTCCTTGCTTCCTTTTTCTAAGGACATTATATTAAATTTATTTTTGTGTGTGTGTGCATATGTATATATAGGCACATGTATATATACATGCATATATAATATGTGCATATGTGTATATAACATAAATATATTATGCATACATGCATTCATATCTGGATATATTTGTGTATGTACTTGTATATATTTGATATTCAGCAGTACCACCTCTTCCAGGAAAAGGTAAATTCTTTGAAGGCAGGGTAGAATTGCTGATTTCAGAAATCTAGCAATTTGGGTCTTTTTTGGGGGGATTCCAGTTGGATTTTGCAAGCTGCCCATCAGAAAAGCACTTATGAGAAGCCGAGGCCCTTGAACAAAAGGGGTTGAGAATGTGTTGTGGGAAGGAGCAGAGAATGTGGAAGTGTTATAGGCAAATCTCTGAACTTTGAAACTGGTGAGACTAAATCTATGTATGGTCTAAAAATAAAAACTAAACTGACACCATATTTTGGCTCCCCAGAGGCTGAGATAATATAGGGGAAAGGTTTATGTCCCCACAGGTGATGGGGAAATAAAAGTATCTTTGTCCTTGTTGTATTTTTGAAGTATTTATTTTTGAAGAAAAATTAATCTGAATGATTGTGAGGTTAAATGCAACTCGTGTGCTTTGAACACTCAAACTGGGGGAACATGACTGCTTGGGGATTGAGTCAATGGTAGATATGAAAGACCTTGCCAACTCCTTCACGGTACCAAAGAAATCGAGAGAGAGGAGCAAAATGGATTCTTGCTTATTATGGTTTTTATGTGTTGAATTAGATTACATTTGAAAATTTTTCTAATTCAGATGAATAAATAATAATATAAAAATAATCACTAAGAGAAGTTATATTATCAATGTTTCTTTATATCTGAGAAATTTATCTTTCTTTTAGTCCAGATGATTTGGCAAAAATTAATGATTAAAGAAGAAAATGGAAGAAGTAATACTCCATTCTTCCAAGGTTGGGAGAAGGGGTATTGCTATTATTGTTCAATTAAGAAATCAATGGGGAGAATTATGGTCATTATTATGGTCCAGAGGATAATGAATATAAAACTGAGATAGACATTTGGTCTTTGGGTCCTTTTAATGGGATATAACAACAACTGTTCATTTAAACACTGTAGAGAGAAGAATTACACACAAGCAAACAAGCTCTAAATGTACATTATGGTAGATGTAGGAATGTTTTGCTTTCTTAAGACATTGTGACCTTAAAAGATCATATTACATGTCAGGTCTATTTTTCTTATATGTTTAAATATATTTATATTTGATTTAGAACTCTATCTAATTGTATTTCAAAATCATAATATCAATATCTTTTTTGTACTCTAGGAAATCCTGATTAATATCAATCATCCATTTTTAAATGTTTTAGAACCTAAATTCCTATAATAATTTTTTAATTTGCCTAATAACTTCCTACTTTTTAAATTTTATTTTGAATTCTTCTCTGTTTTAGCTTTCCTAGTGATAACATGAATATCATTAGACTTGAAACCTGGGTGTCTATTTTTCTGTTTCAGTGTTGCATTGCTTATGAATTTCAACATTGAAATTATTGTAACTTCTTAACCATTATCTCCCAAATTTTTCTGTTTGATAGGCTTTATCAGAAGAACCCTCTTCTCTCAAAACTGATCCAATAAATGCCATGTGATTATAGAATTGGAACTGGAAAGGACATTAGATATGAGCTAGTCTTAACTCCCATTTTCCTATTGAGGAAATTGAGTCCTGGAGTTGTAAAATGGCTTGTCTGTGATAATATAGGGAGTAGAGTAGCTAAATTGAAATTCAAACTCTTTTGATTGCCCTTTTCCTTGTGCTAGCTACTCCTTACTCATAATTCATCATCAATCCTTCAAAGTTTGTATTGCCTCCAATGATGCTCAACAAAAATTATTCATATCTTCTCAACTTGTAGTATTCTTATTTCCATCTCCCCCAATAACTTTCTCACATGAAATTCTAAGAAATATTGTTTTTTAACTTGTTACATATTTGTGTTCTTCTGTAATATTCAAGCTATGTATATGACATAAATTAATAGAAAATAATCTCATAGAAACAGAATCCTTTTTTTTGTATTTTAATTATTAGCATCTAGTATATCTTATATAGGATAAGTGATTAATAAGTTATAATGAACTGATTATTGATCCCACCTTTTGTTACACGATCATATAATTACCTCTTCCCATTATGCAAAAAATTTTCACAAATAGCATTGTTGTTAATATATTGCAGAATGCTTAGGACCATCATCTTTCCATTAAACATCGAGTCACCTGCAATTTTAATCCTCCTACTGTTCTATGATTAGTAGGCAAATAACAGTAGAGGTTTGATTAAGTCTCTAAAAGTATCTGAGTTATGGGGGCAGGTGGGTAGCTCAGTGGATTGAGTCAGGTTTGGGGATAGAAGGTCCTGGGTTCAAATGTGTCACGACACTTCCTAGCTATGTGACCTTTGGCAAGTTACTTAATCACTATTTTTCAGCCCTTTGATGCTTGATTCAGTCAGATCTTTGTTATCCACAAACAAGTACATAAGAACATATTACCTATGATACATAATTCCTATCCCATTTGAACACAATCCTGAATATATTCTATTACAACAATAAAAAGATGTTTCATAAGCATGTTTTATACCTGTCTAGGTAAAATAAATCAGAAAACAATTAAATGAACTTAATTTTTGTTTTTCACTCTTATTTGATGTTAATATATGAGAGAGACCCTTTCTCAAAGAGACATTTAGTTGATATTTCCTTTACAAGTGAAATTCTTTCTTTGCTAGCTAATGATGTGGTGCAATGGATTGAGCAACTGGACTTGGAGTCAGAGAGATTTGAATTTAAACTCTGCCTTAGATACTTAGGAGCCTTTTGACCTTAGGTGGGTCACTTAAATTGTGTCTGCCCACGTTTCTTCATCTGTAAAATGTGAGTAACAGGGCTGTCATAAAGATTAAATTAACTAATATTTGTAAAGTGCCTTACCTAACTTAAAGCACTGTATAAATATGATTATTATTTTAAAACATCAATAAATAACAAATACAAGTAGGTATTCTATAATTATAAGAGAATTAATTATGTGACTGTGATGTACCAGATGTCTACTGTAGAAATCATTTGCAGAAGTATGTATGTTCCTTCTCCAAAACTCATCAATGATTTCATATCTGTATATGCGTATTTATATATAAAGATCTTTCTTGATTTGAGGAAAAAGATATAAGGGTTAAGTTTTTTACAATGACCCCATTACACCCACTCATTTTCCCCCCAACAATCATATGTTATTGTCATTTTGTTTGGATATCCTGAAAATCAATCTATTGGTGTTTTCTGAGTTGTGTATCCTCTAATATGTATTTCTTCTTTGTGTTCATGATATGATCCAATTACTCTGCCTCATTTAGTCTCTTTGAGTGTCATTTTTACTTCCTCACATAAAGTAGGACCACTGGGACTGAGGAAGCCAAGTCCAAATGAAGTAGAAAAGCCTAAATGATTATGAAGAGTGAAACAAGCAGAACCAAGAGAACATTATACAGAGAAACAGAAATACTGTTTTAAGAATAACTTGCTTAAATATATCCACCTCCAGAGAAAGAACTGATAGAGACAAGTAAGACAGAGTTTTATGTAAACATGTCATTTTTTTTCAAATGATGCCCTTTCTAATGAGGAAAGTGAGGAAGGGAGGGAGTAAACTGGGTTTTTTTTAATATAACAAACAAATTTAAATTAAAAAAGAAATAAAATGAAAAATCATTATCTCATTCATGTGACACTTATAATTCCTTTTATTGTAGTTATTAGTATAGATGGTTGTTTTTCTCTTATATTAAAATATAAACACCATGGGACTAGGAAATTAATTTATTATAACTCCATTTTCATTTCATAATTTTTATTCATAAATTCATAAATTTCATTTCATGCCGTTTCATCAACTTGTACTTTAAACTTACCATTTTCAGTAGAAATGGGATTTTAAAACTCTTCTGAAACATAAAATCACCTTGAATATTTAAGGGAAACTTTTCACTATTCCTCTTGTTTCTTCTCAAATTCTGTTTCTTTCCACACAGTACTTTAAAGGTACAAGTGGCCATATTTCTGTCTTCCATAAGATGCTCCTTTTACTACCCCTTACTTTTTAAATTATGCAAGACTTCTTATTCTTTCATGGGAAGCAGGTGACCTAATGCATAGTAAACCAGTCCTAGAGTTCTTGTTTTCATTAAGACATGATTTCAAATTCTACCTCTGATATTTACTATCTGTGTAGCATTGGGCAAATCACTTAACCTCTGTTGGCCTCAGTTTCCACAACTATACAATTGTCATAATAGTAGCACCTATGTCACAGGGTTGTTCTGAGAATCAAATGAGCTAATATTGAAGACCTTGGTAAAATGCTTATTCCTTTCCCCACACTTCATGGATAGTGTCACAGTAAGAGTCACAGTAAAAGTCTAGGACTTAGGTTAAGAAAATAAGGTCAAGTCTTGGTTTAGATAATTATTAGCAACATTTTCTTTGCTTTTCAGTCATGTGCAGCTCTTTGTGATCCAATATGAGATTTTCCTGGCAAAGATACTGAAGTAATTTGTCATTTCCTTCTCCATTAGGTAAACAGATTAGGTAAACAGATTAGGTAAACAGATTAGGTAAAAAGATTAGGTAAACAGATATTTTTTTCATTTTCTTTTTTTAAATTTGTTTTTAAATATTTTTCCATGGTTACATGATTCATATTCTCTTCTACCCTCTTCTTTCCTCCCATCCATAGCTGACAAATAATTCCACTGGGTTATACATGTTTTATCACTCAATCAGGGAATCAGAGATTAAGTGACTTGCCCAAGGTCACACAGCAAATAAATATCTGTGGCCAAATTTGAACTCAGGTCTCCTGACTCCTATTCCTATACTCTCTCCACTGAAGCACCTACTATTGTTAGGTATGACTTTAGTTACTCTGTACCTTAGAATTCCCTATTCTATAAAATAGTTATAACATGAATACTGCCTATCTGAGTAGAAATGCAGAAGGAAAAATGATTGATTACATAGTTTGATGGGGTTATGATTGGGGTTGTTAACTTTAAATTATTTTTAGCTAAAAGATATTGAAGTGATTTGCCATTTTCTTCTCTAGCTCATTTTACAGATGATAAAACTGAGGAAAACAAAGTTAAGTGGCTTGCTGAGGGACACACTAAGTGTCTGGGGTCAAATTTGAACCCAGGACATGGGTTTTCTTGACTCCAGGTCAGGAACTCTGTCCACTGTACCACTCAGCTGCCCCATATCTCATAGTCTTGTAGGTTGTGAAATTAATGAGATTCGTTTAAAATCTTTCCTTGAAACTTGAAGAAAATAAGTTTAAGAGAAACAAAAGAAGGGTCAGAAATATTGGCTTAGTGGATTGAGAACCAGATCTAGAGATGGGATGTCCTGGGTTCAAGTATGGACTAAGACACTCCCTAGCTGTGTGACTCTGAGCTACTTACTTAACCACTACTGCCTACCTCTTACCCTTCTTGGAACAATACATAGTATTGATGCTCAGACAGAAAAATAGGAGTGTAAAAACAAAAAGAAAAAGAAAAAAAACTTTTGTTTTACACAGTGGAAATAATTATCATGATAAGTATTTAATGAGTACTAATATAAAGTACATCCTAGAACTTTAAATAATTTCTAAAAGGTTCAGATAAAATAATGGCTCCAGTCATACAGGGCCATGAAATTGTTGTGGGGGTGGGTGGTTAATTCTATTAGAGTTGTCTAAGAGGATTATTATGGTTTCCTTTAGTATGACTCGAGGTCAATAGCAGAGAAATAATACTCAATTTGAATGGGCTTGTGTCCAACACAGTATAATGATTCCAATAATTTTAGACCCACCATCTTCACATACAAATGTTCTTCTTCCTCACCAAGTTGTCATTTCAGATTCTCGTCTTATTTGTGAGATCATAGTTATGACTGTTGAGTATAAGGATCTCCCAGTAAGCTAACTCTTTCTACCAATACAGTTCATTTCCTCTCTTAGAGAGTTGAGCCCTAAATAGTTAAATGACTTGAACGGGATCACAAAACCAGTTTATGTCACAGAGGAGGATTGAACTCAAGTTATCCTGACACTCTTTATATTGTAAATTATAGTGTTTCTCATCTCACACATCCATGCTCAATAAGTATTTTTGAATTATTAAATTATCAAATAAAGATAATCCACATTTCTTCTTTAGTCTCTACTACATTATTCAGAATGAATAGCAGAACCAAAATTAAATATCATTTTTCTTTTCTAAGTTTTTGCTTTGGATTTTTTTTTTGGTGTTTTGAATACTAAATAGGAAAACGGAACTATTATAATGAGGTAATTAAAGAAGGACTTCACGCAGTGTCTGGCCCTTCCTTGAAATGTGAGAAGTGTTAGAATATGATGGGAAAAGCCATAAAAAATAACAGAACAACTTTGTGAAGAATAGAGATATAGTCAAAGTGACCATTTGGATCTTGACAATTTTTACTTGCAAGAAATAGCAATATTTAATTAGAAATTGAATGTGAGAAAAGAACAAGAGAAAGAGTCAAAGATGACTGTGAAGACTTGTGCTCGACAGACCCAAAAGATAGTCATGTCAACCAAACTGATAATCAATTTAAGCAGAGCTCAGGACTTAGAGAGAAAAATGAAGAGTTTTATCTTTTCCATTCTTAGTGGAGATAGCAAGACCCATATACTGATATGTCAGAGAAATAGCAGATACACAGAAATTCTATTTGGCCTGCCAAATTGCATGTTTATCAACGTCACCCCACCCGCCAACAAGCTGCCCAACTTCTTTCTATGTCTCTTATATCTATAGGCAGACACAAGTCATGATTCATAAAAGTATAATTTTTCAATTGACAGACCTTTAAAAAAACACAGAGAAAAGAGAAATAGTGACAGAAGGGGGAAAAAATCCTTGTTTTCATAATATTTCCAGCAAAAAACAATAAAATTAACATTAATCAATATTAACTAATGCAGTTGTTAAAATAGTCAAATAAAGATAAAAAATGAATATAATATTTGAAGGGGAGGGCTATCATTTTATCTGCAATTTCATCAATGTTAAAAATTCCCTCTCTCAATTCAGATACTCCTTTCTTTTTTTAAGTTTTATTATTATTGAGTTATATAAAATGCTGAAAAAATTTGTCACATGGTCACACTTCTATTATATGGCAGAGGCATGACTTGAACCCCAAATCTTCCCTAATTCCAAGACTAATCTTTGATCTACTATCCCAAGGTGCCTCTCATGATATTTTGTGCAAATATGTACATGTATAAAATGTTTAAATGGGATATGTTTTCTCCTTGTGACATGAAAAGAAAACAAATTCAAGAAGTTTAGGGAACATAAGGTGTGAGAAATATAAACTCAGGAAAAATAAGATATCATGGTTATGAATGGAGGACTGTGGGAAAGATACCTTAATTTGAGCACTTCTATTGTCCAGGAACATGTGCAATGTGGAAGTCTCACGAGAAATGAATCATAAGGTCGTCCATTTCCAGCGTCTCAGGATAACTGACACTGGCACACTTTAGGGAAGTGGAAAGGTTTCAGATGATCTTGCCAAGGTAAGAGCTTGGCTAGTCTTGTGCTACAGGCATTATTATCTAAATCTTTCAGAATACTCTGTGTCTAAATCTTCAGGTAGCTTTATAGCACAGGGTATATCCTCAGGGATATTACTTACACCAGGGAAACAACTCAGGAACAGAAGAACCCTGAAGGCATCTCAGATGACCCTCTCTCTCAATATCTCTCTAAGACATTCAATCTTGGCAACCCCAGTTTTATGAGCTAGCCAACAACAGTCAAAAGGCATTGGCTCACCCTGTTTTTTATCTGCTTTCTGTAGGCTACCTGATTTGATGAAGAAGTTAGTGTCCTCATTAAGTTTACTAACAATAATTATTGCCTTCCAATCCACACAACTCCATCATCTCAACTCCTTAATTCTAGGAATACTATGTTTTATACATTTGTCACAAATTGCCAGTATATTTGTGATAGAATCATTTTAGAGGAGTCAGGATCTAAATATCTAAATGATCCAATTACAAAACATTATTGTTCTTTTTGGTGATCTTATGCAAAAAAATAATAAGTGTTTTATTTCCCTGTAATCTGACCCACTTCTATTTGACATAAGTATCTATGGTCATGACTTTCCAAGGCATTACCACATTGGTTCATAGATTTAAATGAACATTCTGTTCATTCTATATCATAATGTTAAATGGGATAATGAATATGTTTTTAATTTCTTTAGTGTTCCAAAACTTGGTTTCCCAAAAGCACAGAAGTCTCCTTTATTGTTTTCATGATTATATTACTAGCTTAAAGGTTTGAGTGATGTGTGTGTGGGGGGGGAGAGTTTGCATTTTTCTCCATTGTTACACTTGTATACTCTAATTGGTTGGTTTCTAAAGTACTAAACATGTTTTTAAAAAGTATCAAAAGAGGTTCTAAAATCTATGTTTAACTTTTTATGTAATGATAAAATTCTAAATATGTCTTTTATAAATAGATTTTTGTTTTTGTTTTTGGTATAAATGTGACCTTGTACTGAAGAAAGGCAATGGTCCTCTGATTTCATTCTGCTTGAGAGACTGTTAATGCAGAAGTAACGGAGAGATGCTAACAGGTCACTGGACAGTCCTTCATAAATATTCAGCAGAAATGAACATTATGAAAGACACTAAAGCTGAAAAAAAACAGAGTTATGCTAAATAAGAATAAAGCATTCCTTATCAAGAGCTCCAGTAGGGACTTTATGTCCTTTTGTTTTAATGAAGTTACACTTTTGACTAATAGACAAGGATGTCAACATTTTCCCCTTGATTCCAAGAGTTTAAAGTAATTTTTATTGACAAAAATCATGCTTGGAACAAATATGCTCTTAGCAGCATCTTAATCTAAAAGAAATAAGTGCATTCCATATGTTTTGTGTGTTTATGTATAAATTGCTTTAAAATATTTTTAATAAATGTAGTGTACATATAGTAAACATTAAATGAATGAGAGTTAATTTATCAGAAAAAGTCATGGTGCACTATATTATTATTAACCAAAAACATATCTTTTTCTCAAATATTTGAAGTCATATACAAATGACCCCTATTCATGGTGCCAATGATTACAGATGTCAGTATCCCAAGAACTCTGATTATAAGGGTCCTGAAACAAAGCAAAATATGCCTTTTCAAAGCCTAATGAATGAGGCAAAGTATTAGTGGATGTATAGAAGTATATGTGTTCAAGAGGAAAAAAATGAGTTTAAAGAAGATGATCATATAATGGTGAAATCTTGTTCCTCAGGGTTTCTGTTAGAGAGAGGTAATAATAACTGGACTTTTTTTAAAAAAAGTGAGCTGGTAGTAATAAGGCTTGATGAAAAATTGTTAGGGAAATTAAGCTGATAGATTTATATGGTAATGATCTCCTTTGCCATCATGACCATTTGTGTCATTCCTGGTATTAGCAACTTTGCTTTTTTCTCTGAACTAGATAACTGAAATTTGTTTCCTTTGGTGGCTGAGGCACATTGGGTCTATAGTCACATTGGCACTATTTATTTCTTTTCATGTAAGTTTTTCTCTTCTGTTCTAAAATCATTGTCTAAAGGTCCTACATTAATAGGCAACCTGAGTTAATAATGTTTTTACCCTTCACAACTGTACAAGTAGCCATGTTTCTTGTGACCAGTGCTGTGAAAAGCAAAAAGAATAACTGCATTTTTCTCCAGTCTTGTTCTATTTGGGGGATCTTTCTACCACATCTCATAGAGGGATAAGGATTATAAAATAATGTAGAGACTGAGACACTTAACTATGCATCTTGAGAAGCTTTACTATTAATGCTAGCCTAGTAAAAATCACTAAATGTAGGTTATAGACAGCCTCAACAGAAGTTGGGAAAGACCTATGATGACTTCGCTGCAACTTTGACTAAATCAGTGAACCAACAAGGAGAACTCTTCCCCCAGAGTGATATAAGGGCAATAAGTCAGGGATCTCTCTGCCAGTGGACAGGAGACTAGAATGTAGTGTTCAGAGGATGAACAAAACAATCTCTGTTTTCAAGGAGTTTTCTGAAAACACAGCAGTCCTATATTGTGGATCAATTTCTCTAACGTCTCTGTACTGGCTTCCCGATTTTCTAAATACTTTGGAATAGATCTCTAGTCTTCATGACTGTTTGTACAAGTAAACATATGGGCTTTACTTTTCGTGGTCCATAATCAGACAGTATAGGATGAAGATGGATATAGTAAAGACAGAAGGCCAGGAGAAAGGAGTAATTATTGGTTATTGCTTTTTAATGAATCCACGCTGATTCATAGTGATCACTTCTAAGTCCAAGATTTTCAAATACTCTACCATCTGCATCTGTGTTTCTTGAAACTCTGATATGCAGAAAAAACCATTCTTATTTCTCATCACTGGTCTTAACATCTCAAAGCTTAAAGCTAGAGGGATAAGAGAAAGACAGACATGTTCAATGTCAAAGCTTTGAATTTTCCAATTCCTTCCTTATATGTAGAAAAGACAGGGAAAAAATGACAGCAAAACTCCTCCTGGTCCTTCCTCCCCCAAGTAACCAAAGTAGGAGGCTAAACCTTGTCTTTATTTTTCCCTTCTGCAAGATCAACTCCTTTCATGTTTACTTCATTGCAACTGAGTGTTCAGGCTCTCAAAATTTCACTTTCCAAATACCATCAAGGCTCTATACCTGAATGTCTACAGGAACTTCTTAAAATGACTTTTAAAAAAATTTGGACATCTAAAAACATATTGGAACACATGATACAATGGGAAGAGTGCTGAATTTGGAGTCTGGTTGCCTCAGTTCAAATCCTAACTTTGCACTTATGATGTGATCTGAGATGAGTAACCTAAGCTCTATGGCAGAGTTTAAGTTACTTGTATCAATATTAAATATAACATATAGATATATAGATATTGTTATATAGATATAATGCAAATATATATCTTTCAAGCATTTTCCTATCACTAAGAATGAGAAATACTATCTAACCACTCTTCTTTACAAACTTACTTTTACCCCACTGCATTCCTTTTTTCCTTGAGATATAGATTCACCCAAAAAGTAGACTAAATAAAAGTTAACTTTTACAAGTGTAGAAGATTCTAAATCAGGATTTGGCACAGGTTCATAACTAGAAGAATGTGCTTATGGTAATTTAAATAAGTTTCTTATGAGAAAATTGAAGAAAAACTAAAAGAAATTTAAAAGAACAGTGAAGTATTTTCATTTTTATGTGGAACAAAACATGACTTTTCCCTCCATTTTTGTATTTGTTGGAAGGAATATAACTTAGGGCAAAATAGTTTACATGGTTTCATAATTTTTCCTTTAAATTGATTGTGTGTTCTTTGATGCTTCACATGTCTTTCAGTGATATAATGGCATATCTCCTAAATAGTTTAAACAACAGGGCAATCCTCAAAAATCAAGAAATTTTTGCCTTTTAAATATATCTTCTCTTCCGTAATTAGGATTATTGGACACTTACATATTATATACATCCAATTCTCACTGCCCTGAAGGAGGCTATCGATATTCACTTTAGGTCATTATATCCTTTCCTACCGCTAATTAGACCACTAGTGTCCTTGATGCTTTTGACACTAATACATCTATCATTAGATAACAATTCTTCTCTGTGACAGTCATAAGGGTTCAGTAAATTCCAGCTCTCTTTAATTTGGACCACTTGATATTCTTCTCAGGAATGGTCATTACCACAGTGATGGTACAGGAAAAAGTGGTCATATTATATATTATGTGTCTAGAGGAGTGGAGTGTGGGTCAGAAGTCAGGGATTCTTCCCCTAGCTTATAGAACATTTTCAAATCATTTACTCTGATTCCATTTCCTTAAATCTAGCTTATTTCCATCCCTTTAAGATTCCTGAAAGCCTTACATTTACATTTGAAATGGTGATTTCTAGTCCAAGTATAAAAAAATGAAATATAATTTATTAGAATGCTCTATAAAATACATTTATCTACTAATTTATTTAAATTTCTTAAAGGCAAAAGCTATGGTGAGTAGAATGTATCCATTTAGTTTCATTTTTATCAAAAGCATTTTCATGACACTATTTAGAAATAGCATTATTTGTAACATCCTAGAAAATGATGCTCTTAAATCTAACCTTCAATTTCTTTCTTCAAACATAATTTCAGAATCCAGAATTTCCCCTACCATTTATTCTCTGGTTTCCAGAAGAAATGTTATGCCATATATGATCGTCTTTTCTAGATCACATAATGAATTGAGGAATTCACAATGAAAAATATAGTGTATAACTATAATGAACAGACATATGAATTGGTAGTTAAAATTTGTAAAAAAAAATTGAATTTTTTAGAGATTTTTTTTGGCAAACTGCCTCTTTTTCTTTTACTTTTAATAATATGTCAACTTAAAGAGTGTATTTTATTTCTATCTCATCTCTTAGAATGAAGACCAAACGATTAGACAACTTTAAAAATGCATGTGTTTGCAGTTAAAGCATATTTTATAGGATTGTCCTTACAACCTCATCACATTATCCATCTCTGCCTTAAAATTCCAAACTACTTTACTGTGCATAGCAATACTGTCCATCAAAGTTCTCCCATTTTTAAATGAAATCTACAGAAGGAATTAGCACAGACAAATAGTCTTTGATGCTACCTTCCTCTCTATAACCCATATTTATTGAAAATCAGTTTTAAGTATTATTATTAGAAGTATTTAGCCTTTCTTTAGCATCTCTTATTTGCAAAATGTAGCCTTATGCTAATTACTTTCGATCTCCATATTTGATGTAGTGGTTATGTTTTAAATCTCTTTGGGAAAAAAAAAAAGGATCTCTGTGCCAAAGACTTGTACTCTGAAGAACTCTTAAGGAAATGAATGAGGATTTTCACTTTAACAATGAGGGCTTCATTTGTTCAATGCTATTACATAAAATCAGCTATAAATTTGGAACTTGCATAGGATTACTGTGAATATGTTGCTGGCTGGATTCTCACCTCATGAAAATCAATGGGGACATATACAATATTACCTAATATCCTTTGGGGAAATGATCTTAAGCTCTTTGTCTCACTAAACCTAAATCTTCCTTTGTAAGTGATATGCTTTAGAAAAAAGTTATGAAAGACATCCATAGGATGTGTATAAATATGTGTGTGCATGTATGTGTGTGTGTGTATGAAATAGGGGGGTCCAGTCATTTGTATAATAAGGGAAAATAGAGGGTAGGCCCTGGGCTGTATTAGCATTCAAGAAACAACCCAGGAACCAATATATATGGTGTCCAGCTTTACAGAGAATCCATGAAATCACCAAATCTCAACTTTGGAAAAGTTCTCAATAAACTTCAGATTCTATCTAAATCTCAACAAGTACCCTTCTATAATATAACTATCAGTCAGTTATCTATTGTTTCCTTGAAGAACTCCAGTGAAAAGCAACTCAGAACCTGCAAGGAGTCTCCAATCCATTTTTGAGTAACTCTCATTAATTACTTTTTCATTACACCACATCTAAATCTGCCCCTCCATGACTTCTACCCATTGTACCTGATTCTGAACTCTAGGAAAAAAACAAAAACAAACAAACAAACAAACAGAACAAATTGAATCCCTCTTTTACCTTTGTTAAAAAATGAAAGTAAAAAGACATTTAAAACAGTATTGCCAAAACAATCTCTAGTGATGATGTTCCCTGATAATATGGGAACTACTTTGCTAATCTTATAGTTCCTGCCTCCTTAACAGGAGAATACACAGTTGTTATTTTTTGCAATTGTATTCAATTCAAGCCAAGAGAGATGCCTAGAGCTATCAAATATACTACAGGAGCATTTGATAAATGATTAGGCTCTGGTGGTCTGCTAATCTATATATCATAGTTAATTAAGTGATATTTTGCTAAATAGTGTAGATTCTAGCATCATGCAGGTCACAGTGGATCCTTATGCTTGAGGATCATGAGTCTAGTAAATACACATTTCACCTTCATGTAGAACTTTAAGATTTCTGTTATTATTCAGTAATATTTATTTTTTCTCCAGATATTTGAAAAAAAATAATTTTAACGTGTTTTCTAACATGTTGGTTTCCAAATTCTCTCCCTCTGTCTCTCCTTTCTCCCCTCCCTGAAACAGTAATTTTCATATTCTTCATGTTCTGGGAGAAGACATATATCACATGTACATCAAAAAATTAAGAAGACACAGTGCAAATGGTATGCTTAGACCTACATTCAGCTTCCATCAATTCTTTTTCTAGAGATAGATAGCATTTTTCATGGTGAGTCTTTGTTCACCAGGCAAACTAAAATAAACATTTTGTACATATCATATATGATAAAATCTGAAAAGAACTCATAAAGCATTCCCTAAAAAATGTGTTAGAGAATTTAGAAAGGGAGAGATATCAGCTTATTGATAAATAATTTGCAAACAATAACTTCTTTCTTTTTTGAGAAAATGATTTTATTTGCATTTCTCTACTTCTAAGATAGAATTACTTTTCTCCAGAAACTTTTTGAGATCATGAATAATAGCACAATAGTTATATATGTTTATTGCTCAGTTCTAACACATAATCTCTTTGCCTTTGTCTACTTGAACTCATTATAGGTAGCAACATACCACCTGATCTCGCTTAACCTAAATTTTCACTTGCTGCTAAACAATTTTTATTCTATCTTTATTGATCCAGAAAAGTATTCTCCTTGGTGACAAAACAGACTCAAAATAATAATGGCAGATAACATTTATAAAGCAATTTGTGGCTTATTTTTAGAGCACTTTATCAGTTTCATTTGATCCTCACAATAGACTATGAGTTATGTGCTATTATTACTCCACTATATAGAAAGATATATATTAAGAAACATGAAATAAATTGTCAAAATATTTTCCCAGTTGCGCTTCCTTTAACATCTTAGCTGCATTGATTTTGTTTATTCAAAAGATTTTCTATTTCATATAATCAAAATTAAATATTTTAATAAAAGTTTTGCTATATTAAAAGTTTTTTAAAACCCTATTCATCTCTTCACTGTTTAGAATTTGAGAGTAAGAAAGGCTTACATTTCTAGAAACCCCAAATTAGTTGACCTTTCACCTAGTGCTTCAAACTGTTGTTGCTTTACAAGGTAACTTTTAGGATTGATCCAAAAGAACTAATTCATATATTTTGGGTAACTAAGCTATAGAAAACAAATGCCAATCCCTATTCATTTAGTTCTGATTAAAATCAGTGATTTCAGGATGGTTCTTTTTCATTTAGAACCCACTGACATAACTCATTGTATCTATCTTATTTTATTAGAATAATAATTTTTAAAAGCCCATCATTGAATATGAAATTCCTAATACCTGTACTGGTTGTAAAATAATTTAATAGATTTTTATCATGCTATTTTTTATATTTTTTAAAATTGTCTTTGATTCAGAGAACTGTAGCATATCCATAATTTATTTTAAATGTATTTTTAAGTGTTATTAGTATTATTATTTATCATAATAGCTTCTTTGTTGTTTCAGAGAAAAGAAAGAGAATTGTCTTCAAAGAGGAAGGCAGATAATCCCATTCATTTTGAAAAATCAGAAACAATATTTATAAGCTCTTTTTCCCTAAATATAGAAATAAGACAATTTAGGACATATAGGTTGAATTTTTAAAATGACTAAAAAATAACCTAAATCCCTAAAATAAAACTCAAGAGTCAGAGCTAGGTTTAAAGAAAGTAATAATAATGCTAGTATCAAACAAAAGTCATAGCATCTGTAGACTTAAAAAACTTAGAACATTTTATTCAAGTTTTAATCTTATGTCAAACCAATGAGCCCCCAATCAGTCCTTCTTTATGAAAAAGGCACCAACGAGAGAGGGAGTCTAATGAGCTTAAACTCATAGCCACAGAGATAATGAGAGCAAGAGACCTGGGTCTGCTAGCAGCATCTCCTTTTGTTTCAACTTGAATACCCTCATCTAGTTATTAGTTCTTCCTCCAGTAATCTGTCAAACAATGAGGGACTAGAATTTTAAAAGGTGCATATTCACAGAAAGCCAGCTAGTGCTGAGCCAGGGAAAAGGTGAGATAATGAGATTGACATTGCTGACACTGGGAGTCTGGTGATAGAAAGATTAGTTTACAATCAAATTACTCTCATATTCACTTATAGCCAAATAAGTAAAGAGGCCACCTGTAAACAATTTTCCCCATGAGTAATGGTGTGGAGACATAATAAACACATGTTATAGGTAGGAAGGAATTCATTGGAAGCTGATATACACATGAGAAGCTTAAAATGAGGCAAGATCCTTCTAAATGAGTGATTCTTCCATCGTAATGATGCTAATTTATTATTGAGCTTCAGTTTATTCTTGTTTTCATTTTTTTCCCAATCTGTTACAGTGAAATTGTGGTAGTGGGTTGTTGTGTTTTTGTTTTAAAGCGTTACTTTAAGTACATAATTTTACTCCATTTGTGCCAGGAAAATGCCCAAACACCTTCATTAGAAATAAAGCAAATCTGCTCTACAGTACTCTGAACAGCAGGCACTATATGCTTTATTGAACAGAAAAGCTTTAACAAACCTTATCTTGTACACATGTTCATTCTGCCTATGTCTGTTTATATACTTGAAAACTTCCAGAAAATGTGGGTGCGACAACAGAGTAGTGTTTAGCTACCCAATTTTCTTGGCCAGGTGGTTGATTATATGGTTTGGCATCTTTTTGCAGGTGGTATAGGAAATCATATATACCAGCTGCTCAGCCCACTGAGTAACACTTTGCTAAATGACACAGCACCAACCATACATAACAACATATAATGATGCTAGAGTGATATCTTTACTCCATCCATTTAGCTCTACAAAGAATTCTCCAAGAAAGACATTTCCCTGCCTCCATTTCTGCTTCATGCTGGGTAATGTTGGCAAGACTTATTTATGGCACTTTTGAGCAATTCAAAGAAATATTGTTTGTTTGTTTTTAAAGCTAGCTCTGCAAAGGTGCACTGCTTGCTTGATGACTTGGCACACTGCCCCTAGTACTTGGCATGACATGCTTGCTGCTGGCATGGGGAATGTTATATATACTTGCCACTGGGCGCCTACTATACCACTTACTGTGCAGGATCAATATCGACCAACTGCATAAACAACCAGATGAACCTTGTATCTGAGTGATAGCAAATAACATTTGAATTATTTTACATAAATCTGAAAATGTAATAGTGGTTGACATTCCTATTAGTATTATATCTGAACACTATGATCATAATTGAGTAACATTAAATTTAGTTTATTGAACATCAGTCCACTGCCTGCTAACCAATGACGATGATCTGTGTAATGAAACTAGCAATACGACAAATTCCCTCAGTTGGTACATTTCTTGGAAAGCAGCCAATGTATTTATTGCTATTTGTGCAATTAATGGTCATATTGATTGCAGGTTGTGGGGGCAGGGGGTTTGAGGGGAGGCAGGTAAAGTTCTTAGTAAATAATGATAAGTTGTCCTTTTTTTCTTTGCTGCTCATGGTTTGTTTCAGCTGGAATTAATGAGACTATAAAGGTAAGTTTCAATTGTTACTAACATAATTTTTTTATCTTTGCCATTTGCTGTTTATTCACTCTTCCATAACTAATATCCTTTATCTCCTTTACCCTTTGTGGCTATCTACCTCAAAAAGGTCGTCATCTTTATTAAGTGCCTACACCTTCTTTCCTCTCACTCTCTACTTTACCCCTTACAATGTGGCTTTTGACCTCATCGTTCCACCTAAACTTCTCATGAAAGTTACCAATGATCTCTTAATTTCTAAATGCTATGACATTTTTCAATCTACCTCTGTAGCTTTGACACTTTTGATCACCCTCTTCTCTTTGATATACTCTTCTCTCTAGGTTTTCCATACACCACTCTTTCTAGATTCCACTCTTCTCTGACTGCTCCTTCCAATTCTTCTTTACTAGATCCTCCTCCATCACCACAGGTATCCTCCAGGGTTCTGTCCTGGGCTCTTTTCTCTCCTCTTTCTAGTCTACTTTAAATGGGATCACATGAGTTCATATGGATTTAATTACAATTTCTGTGTTAATGATTCTAAATCTATCTAACCTGTCTGTTGACCTCCAATTTCACATCTCCAAATTCCTTTCAGACATCTCAAACTGAACTTTCAAAATCTTATACTTAACCTAAGACTAGACTATTTATATTTTTCCCCTACATCCTTCTCAATACATACCATCCTTCCAGTTCCTCAGACTCACAACCTAGGTGTTATGTTCTTCATTGTCTCTCACCTCCCATACCCAATCTATCACCAAATATAGTTATTTTCACCTATGTAACATTTCTCTTATATGTTCTCTTCTTTCCTCTAATACCTGTACACTATTCTGGCATAATCCCTCATCACCTTTCCTTTGGAATATTGTGATAGCTTGTCTGCCTCAAGTCTCTCATTTCTCTAATCCATCTTCCATTTGGCCACCAAAGCAATTTTCTTCAAGTACAGGTCTGACTATGTCAAGTCCCACCCTCTGAGTCTCATTTAAAAAGCTTCAGTGGCTCCCTTTACCCATTAGGAGCAAATACTAAAGCATGTGTTTGGCATTCAGAGTCTTTCATTGCCTTGACCCTTTCTACCTTTCAAATTTCTTACATCTTATTACCCACCACATACTGTTCAATCTAATGATACTGGCCTCGTTGCTGCTCTGAGAACAACAGTCCCTCAACTCTTCATTTTCTTTGGCTCTTCCCCATAAATGCAATACTCTTCCTCCTCATCTTTGGGCATTGGCTTTCTTGACTTTTAAGTTCCAAATAAAATTTCTTATTTTACAAAAACTTTTTCCAAATCTTTATTAATTTTATGTATCTTATAGATAGCTTGTTTGTATATATTTGTTTGCTTGTTTTCTCCCACATTAGAGTGTAAGTTTACTGATGGCAAGGACTATTTTCTTCCTTTGTTGTATCCCTGCTACTAAGCATAGTGCTCCCCACATGATAGAAACTTAATACACCTTTCCTGACTTATTGAACATATGGGAGATATAGATGTATTCTTTAGAGCTATTAGGTGCAATTGCATTATCCTTTCTTGGGTTAAAAAATAAAACTTTTGCATAGTGTTTTAGAGTAGAATAGAATTTTAAAGTAAAGTCACAAACTTGGAATTTCACTTGACTCTCACTGTAACTTTTTGAAATGGATAGGGCAGGAATTTATAGTTTAGTTTCCAAGAAAAAAAAGAAAATGACAGATATATATTTTAGAAGGGAGTTTAGTGGGTCTTAAGTCCAAAATTCTTATATTACATAAAAGAAATCAGAGACCAAAAGAGAGAAAGTGATCACCCACAGTTAAACAGTTTGAAGCCCAATTCTTCTAATTTCAAAGCCAACATGATTTGTCTTATATAACACACTAATAAAATAAAGGAGCTTCTGTCATTACAAAGTTATGGGAAAGTTGTCTGGATGGAAATACTGATTAAGTTGATTCATGCATTTGTTGCCAAAAAAGCATCATATCATGAAGTATAATTTATTACTGTTCAGAAATCATGAGGTAAAAACATCTCAGCCAAAAAGTGATAATGTTTAATCATCTAATCTTTCAGCTAATTCTCTAGTCCTCCATGTAGTGCTCAATTCATTACAAGGAAAAGGTAAGCTTAAATAAATCATATTGTCCAAACTTTAGTGAATTTAATGTGTTTCAAAAACTGATAAGATGTTAAATCTCACTGCTAAAATGGAAATGTATAAGTACTTGCATATACATAAGTACAAATACATCTATAAATATGTATGTTTATACACACATGTTAACTATTAATTGATAGGATAAGTTCTCATTTTCTCCTTTAGAAATAACTATACTGTGTTTTATACTCTCTCTTCTCTGTTTTTCTCTCATATCAGAATATGTGTCTATCTATATCTATAATTTCTAAGTATCTTTATATACCTAGATACTTTATATACTGCTATACCATTAAAAAGTAAACTTCTAGAACTGTGGAGATGAACATGTGCCAGAGGGAGTACTCAGAGTCCTCTCTCTGGGCTTATGTATTGTCACTCCAGCACAGAGTTTGCCAGAATTTGTTACTAGAAAGTCAGAGGAACATGGGTCCAGGCTGCTTTTTTCCCCTTCTCCATTCATGCCTGAGGACATTTTTCACATCACCCACCCCTCTAAAATGTTCATCATCACTGTTCTAAAGGAACTATTTTTGTCTGGCCCATGGAAAGTATTTGATAAATAATTTTATTGATAATAATGATAATCATAGCTAGAATTTACATATTACTTTAAATTTTGCCAAGAGTTTTACCTTATTTTATCCTCAAAAAAATCTCCAGAGTTAGACACAACTATTTCTTCATTTTCAGAGGAGGAAACTAAAACAGATAGAATTTTAGTGATTTGCCATGGGTCACATAGCTAGTAAATGTCAGAGCATGATTTGAACTTGTCTTCCTGACTCCCGTCCAAGTACTCTATCCATCTGTACCACCAACCTGCCTTATTTCCTGATTAATTGAGCAGGAAAGTATTAAGGTCAGACTTGTGCTTTATGGAAATCATTTGGACATCTAAGTGAAGTATGGATTGAAGAGGAGATATTTAGTGAAGAATATAATTAAGATACTGTTGCAATACTTCAAGCAAGACATGCTAAAAGTCAAAAGTATGATAGTGGTCATATTAGGGGAGAAAATTCTGACATCAAAACATGAAGTAGAAATGAAAAGACTTTGTAATATATTAGAGATAGCTGATGAGATAGAAGAAATAGTGGAGGATACCTCTCAGTGAGAGATACAGAAAGACAGAGACAAGGAAACCAAGTTCGAGGAAACTAGATGGACACAGAGAGACAGAGATGACAGAGATAGTCAAATAAACAGAAAAATAGAAATCGAGTTAGAGACATAATTAGATCCATTCTTTAGGAAGATTAATTTAATAGCTGAGAGAAAGAAAGATTTTAATCAGGAAAGACCAGAGACAAGAGACCAATCAGCAGACTATTGTAATAGTTCAGGGGTGAGGTGGAGGGCCTGAACCAGGATAATGTCGATTTTAGATGACAATATTTATTAAGCATGAAAGAATATGTATTAAGTATTAAAGCCAGTAATATTTTTTTAAATTTTTGGACCCCTTCCCTCACAAAATTTTGAAAACTATACCCATATAGATTTCTACCTTGAGAAATACGCGTTTGGTGAATCACAGTATTCCCAATTTTCATGTGATACTAAGCGCAGTAGGAAATGTTAATGTTTAACTGTGTCCATAGGTAAAGCTTCTGCACAAAGACTAACTCTAAACTATTAGAAGGATGTACCAAATACCTTTATACCAAATACCCAATGACATTTTTGGTATTATAATTGTTCAGGATTTTCCTCAATGATTTTCTTAAGAGTATAAATATGATGTTTATCAAATTTTCAGATTATATTATTATGGAAGGGATAGCTTGAGAAGTAAAACTGAAAGGCTAAGTATAATAAAGTAAATTTTCATAAAAATTAACATAAGTTCCTACACTTGGATTCAAAAATCAATTTTATAAGTACAAGATGGAAGAGGCATGACTTGACAACAGTACAAGAGAAAAGATCTAAAGGTCTTAGTAACCTCTAAACTTAAGATAAACCAACCGCAATATATAGTAGCCCAAAATAGTTATGTAAGTTTGAGTTTAATTGTAAGGCAAAACATGCTGATTAAACGATTTAAAATTCCCACTTTAATCTGGACTATTTAAACTACATCACTATTAATCACCAATCAACAAGCATTTATTATATGCCAGAAATGGTGTTACCACTTGGGACACAACAAATTAAAAATAAAAAATAAAGGAAAACAATAGTTTCTGCCCTCAAGGGGCTTACAGTCTATGGAGAATATAGCATGCAAACAATTGTATAAGCAACAAGATATAAGTGGGCTAAATTGAAAAGAATTAAAAGAAGACAGGCCCTAGAACTAAGAGGGTTTAAGGAAGACTTTGAGTAAAAGCTGGAATTTTAGTATGATTTAAGGAAGCCAGGAAGACCAGTATTTATAGTAAAGGAGAGCAAGCATTCTAGGTATGGGGAACAAAGAGAATACCTAGAGCCAACACTAGCCAGCAGACCAGGGTCACTAGATCAGAGTAATTGTGGACAGCAATGTTTAAGAAGAATGGTAAGGTAGGATGGGGCTTATATATGAAGGGTTTTCAATGCCAAATAGAACATTTTATATTTGCTTCTGGAGCAATGTGGACTGAATGGAGTTCATGGGATAGGGGGTGGGAGTAATACAACAAGATAATATCTGTGCTTTAGTAGAGTCAGCTCTGGTTGCTATGTTTTAGGAAGAACATCATCAGAAGTTGAGAAAATGGTGAGGATTCTGGAAACCATCCCATAGAAGGATTAAATAGGAATTTATAGTTTTGATGAAGAGAATATTTGTAGGAGAAACAATAGTTTTCTTCAAGTATCTAAGAGGCTACTATATGGAACAGTATTTAAACTATTCTTCTCATAGAAATCAGAACAAATATCAATGAAAACTGCAGAGAAGAATATTTGGACGTGGCATAAGGAAGAGTTACTAACAAAAAGAGTTATATAAAAGTGAATGTAGTAGATTTAGCTCCACTAGAGATCATCAAGCAAGACTGAAAAAACACTTTATAGGGATTTCTTGGAGGGGATTCCTATTCATATGTGAGATAGATAGGTTTACCTCTTAGAAATTCCTTACATAATTGATATCTTATGGAATCACTCTTTGAATGTATTCTGTAAATACCATGTGAGATAACTTCATAGGCATAGATGTACTAGATGAATAATCTGATAAATGCTGGGACCAAATAGTTTATATCTATTAATCCAATATTTTTTAAATCCTCAAGGTTGATAAATATTTAAACAAGATGAAGCCACTAAAATGATGATTATAATACCTTTCTTAATTTTGAAAAACTCTTTATATACTTTATTTCATTTGATTTCTAGGGATTAGGAGTGAAACTAGCATAGAGGACTTCATAGTCCAGACACTAGAATTCAATTTTTCCATCTGAAACATATTAGGTATATGACCATAGGAAAAATTATCATTATCAGTGGACTCCCAGGGAACTATCTTTGAAATAAGTTATAAACAAGTCACTAATTTTTATCAGTGGAAGTTGAGTTTCTTACATTGACCAAATTAAAATAATAAATCAGCAATGTATGTATACACTAACATTCACATACACACACAAACACACACAGATGGAGATAAGAAAATTATATGATGCATTGTAAAGTTAATCAAATCAAATAAATAATTCAATTAGTATTCATTAAGCCCTAATTTACTATATGCTTGATACTATGGCAATCACTGGAAATATAAATACAAGGAAAGAAAGGCAGTCCTTGTCCTAGAAGAAACTTTGTAAGGACAAGAAAAGTGGAGATGGGAAGAGAAGGTACATACCTTAAGGCAGAGTGAGAGGTCCAGAGAGGGACTAGGAAAGGAGTGAAAGATGGTTGACTTGGTCACTTTCTCAAAATGGAAGCTAATAGAGAAACTCATCAACGAGAGGAGAGAGCTGCAAGGGCAAAGGAATCTTTGTGAATAGTTCAGTCAGAGGGGAAACTGGGAGAGTAAAATGAGTAAATATAAAAGACTTAAGTCACATTTCATTAATATACTATTATTTAAAGTAAATTCCTGATTGGCTGCTTATAATGATAGTGACGGACCTAAGAATGAAAAGCTTCATTAACACCTATTGCCTTATTCTTCATTATATTATATTTTATTACATTACATATTTCATTACTTTCTTTGTTAAGAAGACATCTTATAAACACATTGCTCATGATATTTTTACATATTTTGTAATAACCATTGTCATATGTAAATCATAGATCAGTTTAGTTTTCTTTCCATTTTAAATGTGAATACATTTAGTAAGTAAAAACTAAGTGATTTTTCTGATGAAAAACAAATCATGTACTCTTGAGTCTTAGAAATGTCTGTGGAGATCTAGTCAGTGGTCAGTCTGCCCAATCACAAGTAATGGCATGTTCTTTCATTCTACCAAAAAAAATTGCTTACTCTGTATTCCCACTTGTGACTATTTTCATCAACTGGTTTGTTGGGTTAATGATTTGGTCACTCCTTGAAGAGGCAGTGATTTAACCTAATAGAGATCAAAGCTATTGATGTTGCCTGAATTTAGATGAGATAACTATTGTACCTTCCAGTGTATGTTTCACCATTTTGTTTATGGAGTGTGAAATATATAGCCTCTCGATGCTTCTGCACCCTTCATCCATGCATAGCCAACAAAATACTGCATGCACCATTTCTGCTAACCTTGGCAAATTAGCAGAGGTATTTGGGTAATCAGGCAGCTGAGTATTTGTGTAGTTTAACACTTTTCTATGAACACGGAGATGTGTTAAGCAGGGTTCGACAGTGAAGGGTTTTGCTTATCTCCAGTATGCATGTTGAAACAAAATGAGAAGAAATAAAATTAGTGTCTGGTTCTCGAGAAAAAAAATTTCTCTATTTTATTAGTAAGAAGATATAAAATTAAATCAAATTAAAGGAAGGCTATTTAGTATATGTTTCCATCCAAAATGAAAAAGAGAAAAAGTTTTTCTTTTTCTTTTTCTTTTTCCCTTCTGTTGCTGGTCCACCTTTTATATCTATCATTTGACTATGACTTTTTTCTTTTTCTTGCTACTCTTGGCAGTCCTCACTGAACCATGTTGACAGCTTTGAGCTGACGGAGAATCATTATAATCAGTGTTGAGGATATGAAGTCACAATGAGAAAGGAATTCATGTTTATAGTAGTAGAGACCACACACTGTGATGGTTTGCATTAGGAACTCAGCAGGAATACCATGAAAAACCAAAGCAGAAGAGTAGAAATGGGAGTTTTTTTTCAGCTGGAAAAGGTCATTTTTCTTCAAGCACCTGTCTTCTCTGCTAAAATTATGTTTAAAATAATTTACCTCCTATTTAGTAAAACATTATATATTGCACATAGGCAAAGACACAATTTCCAACAAGTTTATGCAGGAGTAATATTAATAATTTACTAAATCAAAATAATTGCAATATTAAAATAAAATCAAGAAATAACTGTACCTTTGGGAAGAGATCAAATATATGAAATATGAGAATTTCTTATATAGTTGCAAAAAACTACCATGAGGTGATTGGAAAAGTAATATCCAAGATAATCTCAATTATTAGCTTAATAGAAACCTATCCACCAAAAAATCAGCTCATGGTCTTCCATCAAAGCATTTTAATTTTCTTAGACCAACCAGAAGATACATGTCAAAAACCAAAGTCACTTAGTCACAGGATATAGCAAAGTAAGTGACAAGAAACTTCTCTGCCTTCATACAGACATGGTCATACTCTCTTCCATAATTTATCAGGTGACTGATGGGGAGGGGAAAAGGAATCATACAGAGAGTGCACATGGAGCCAAGGAATACATGAATCAAGATATCTTTGGATATATAGATACGAGTGCATTCATTCCTCCTTAATGTCCTTGTGTTACATCCATCCTTGGATGCTTTATGCTTTTTCCTATTGGATATCTTCACTGAAAAGTCTCTGCTGAGATATTACCGCTCTGCTACCATTTAGTTGCTTTTCAGTTATAATAGAGTTCTGCATTTATGGAAGTGAGGGTACTTGTCAGCTTTTTTCTTTTTTTTAATTTTAAACCCTTAACTTCTGTGTATTGACTTATAGGTGGAAGAGTGGTAAGGGTAGGCAATGGGGGTCAAGTGACTTGCCCAGGGTCACACAGCTGGGAAGTGTCTGTGGCCGGATTTGAACCTAGGACCTCCCGTCTCTAGGCCTGGCTCTCAATCCACTGAGCTACCCAGCTGCCCCCACTTGTCAGCTTTTTATCTAAAGTCTAAAATTTGAAGATCAGATCAAACCAAAATGTTAAGCCCAAAGTTTGTATTAGGGAGGCAAATTTGAATAAAAAAAAAACAACTTGAAATCATATGAAAGAGGTGTCAGGCTACATTGGTAATCTGGAAAACCAAAAACCAGCAAAGAAAATGATTATAAGAGGAAAAATTAAAGGCTGATCAGGGCCATTCAGTACACTTCTCTTCTGACTTCCAGGCAATTGTAAGAACTCTTTTTATTTTTTATGATCAACTATTTTATTAATTTCCAGGGCTTCAGGTTTTACTTCAAAGTGATCAATGACCTTGGTAGCAGTGTTAAAATATTGAAACGAGTAACCAAAAAGTAATGAGACTGTTAAATAGGTTGTAGAATTAGACAGAGCTTTAGAGATCATCTAATTCAACCCATTAATTTTTATTATTTATTTACTAAATGCATTCATTCAGAATATATCATTTTTTTCAATTATGAATTTTTTAAAGTGTAAACTGAAGGGGAATTCAAAGATTTTTGCCAAATTGACAAAAGCAAATAAAATAAAAAAAAAACATTAAGAACTTTTAATCTAGGTCCTTTTCACCATATTGAATACTATCCAAACCCAAGCAGTCATATACCCACTTTTCTGGGATGAGATGTAATGCTGGAAGGTATAAATCTTGATCAAAGAAGGTGGTCATCTAAAATGCTCAATTTCCCGGGTTAACAATGATTTATTAATTGCCACATCTGATGGTCTCTTCTTAGTTCTCATCTTTTTGAATATCTTTACATCTTTTGACAATGTTATTTCCTGCATATGCTCATATTATCTGGAATCCTCTTTGTCATTCTTAAGTCATTCACGATTAATTATTATGCATTATTGTTGTTACAGTCTACAATATCCTCCTGGTTCTGTTCACCTCATTTTGTATCACTTCATATATGTCTTTCCAGGTATTTTTGTGACATCTTGTTAGTCATTATAGCACAATTGTATTATATTACATTTATATACCACAACTTCTTCAGCCATTCTGCAACTGATGGACATCCCTTCAGGTCCCAGGTCTTTGCCTTAACAAAAAGAGGTGTTATAAGTGTTTTTGAACAAGTTGGTCCTTTTCTTGTATCTTTTATCTTTTTGGGATACAGTCCTAGTAGTGGTATTGCTGGGTCAATGGGTAAGCTCCTGAGATTGGTTATATTAGTTCACAAATCCACCAACAATATATTAATATCCTTATTATTCTACATCCCCTCCCATATTTATCATTTTCTGTTTTTTCCATGTTATCCAGTCTGGTGGGTATGTGGTGATGCCTCAGAGTTGCTTTAATTTTAACTTCTCTAATTAATAGTGATTTGTAGCATTTTTTCACATAACTAAAGATAATATTAATTTCTTTATCTGAGAATTGCCTGTTCATATCCTTTTACTATTTTTCAATGAAGGAATGTGTTAGACAGCTCCAAGGGACTCATAATGAAAATGGTTATCCCACCATAACAGAAGGAACAGACAAAGTCCAAATGCAGATTGGAATATAACCATTCTTCATTTTATTTACTCTGTGAATTTTTCTCTAGTGTAACCAATATGTATCTTGTTTCATAATACGATAAACATGGATGTATCCATTATATGGTAATGTATGTACAATCATTTTTCCTGCCTTCTTGGGGAAGAGAGAGGAGTGAGAGTGAGGAAGAGTACATGGTTACAAAATATCAGAAAATGAATATTTAAAATTATATTATCATTTAAAATATAATTTAAATTAGAAAAATACAAAGAGGGATCATGGGGGGGGGCGAAGACCTATTGGACTAAAGAATTAAATAATAACAGTCAAGAGAACTGAAGGAAGAAAAAATGAATTTATAATCAAATGATTATAGACAGTGTTCCTTTGAATTAGATGCTGGCACATAAACTTTGATTGCTCTTGTTAGTAAATGAACTAACACAGCTACACTAGTCCCCTCATATTTGGCTCATGGGAGAGTATGCCCCTGAAGTTTTGGGGAGAAAGTTTGTATGCTTCTCTTTACTCTATCTTTGAAGTTAAATTCTTACTCTATTTTTGTTAAAGCAAAGGGATTGTAAGAATGTATGATCTGGGACATAATCACTAACTCCTAACTTTGGCATAAACATGGCCTCGGGGAACTTGAGCCTACGGAATAACAAAGAGATACCCTATTAATGCCTCAGGTTATCAATAAAACATGGGGACCATTTAGGGGAAGGCATTAAAGTAGCCTACTTCTTCCCAAGATAGAAAAGACAAAGTATAATAATATAACAGTGCACTCTGCTGATTTTAAACTTTTCTATAGCAATTATTTCAGAATATGGAGGATGATGCCCAGGAGTGAGAGGTATTTTACCTTAGTCTCAATTTCATGGGTCATCAAGGGCAACTTTTCATCACCTAATGACAAACCATCTAGTAATCAACTTCTGCATATTAAGTTTGACTATAGTTACATAGATTTAATTTGTTTCTGAGGGCATATTTGAAGTTGTTCTAGTGTTTTAGAACCTTCTAATGATAAAGTCATTGAAAAATCATGGTACAATATATCATTAGTCTAGAACTTATAGATAGCAATTTAAATATGTATATGAATGTCCACCTCTAGACAAATTGCTTCATAATTATTTAAATTATTTGTGATATTTGAAATGTATTTTAAATAACAACCCATTTCAATGTCTATGTCTCCCCGTACATCATAGTCTTTCAATATTTCTAATATTTGTTGTTCATAAAAGGCTTGGCTGTTGTGCAGAAACTACACTTTACTATATTTTAAGATGTGGTTTACATTTACAATATGACACGGCTTACATTTACGATATGACACATTTACTTAATGTCAGTTTTCTCTAATTTTCCTTTCTTTTTCTTCCTTTTTCCTCCATTTTCATTTCTTTTCATTTCTTTTATCTTTTTCTTTCTTCTTTCCTTTCTTCCTTCCTTCTTCCTTCCTTCCTTCCTTTCTTTTTTTCTATTTTTCTTTTTTCCTTTCTTTTTCTGGTCCACACCTGTGATTTCACCAGTAGAAAGAACTCTTGGCGTGAATGTCCTTTCTGCTCAAGCAAACCAGCAACTTAAATTCTTATAGATCTGACTGGGACACTGAACATTTTAAAAAAATCCAATCATGGTTTTATAATTATTATGTGTCAAAGATAAGACTTGAATATGCCTTCTTAACTCTAAGTCTAGACTACTAAGTTCTTAGCTATACCTCCTCTTTATATCACATTTTGTTACACATTTTAGTGGTGAAGTTTAAAATTTTAAGACTTTATCTCTTTAAATAAATTTCCCTTAAGGAATGATCTGATTTAGAAAGCCTAATCTTAAAAGTTGACCATAAGCCAGGTCTTCTCACTTGAGAAGGGCAAAACAAGAGAATAGGAGGCTATACATAATAAACACACAACATAGTAAAAAAACAGAATAACTAATAATTGGAGACAAAGACTACAAAGTTGCAGTCACGCTGTGATTAAGTAAATTCCAACAATAAGAATAACAAGGCAGCTACTTCATTGAGGGAATACCATCTAGGGCAATTCAGAGAGAGTAAGGTATGGGGGGGGATAGAGGATGAAAGATTTCTGCTCCAGCAGCTTCAACTGACAAGCTGTCCTCCAGGATTGAGTTACAGCATTAAAAAGACACTTTAGCTCTGATGAAGTGACAAGCTTTGACAAGGAACTTGCATCAGGAAGGGATGTAGTGAGAGCTTTTAGTTGTCAAAGCTATAAATGGCTGGTCTGCAGAGTGGATCTAAGGTATTTTAAAATTAAAGGTTTCCATAGAATGAGAAGAAGTCAAACAGAGGAAGTATAAACTGAGTCAAGTACCTTATGTTCCTAGTTGTTGCATTCTTTTATATCTTGCTTCAAATTATATCTTTTTTTACTGTTAAAATATATATGTAAAAATCTTTAAACCATATTTATTCTGTTGATGAGAAGCTAAATTCTTTTACAAGTGACATCTGGGATTCTCAGTTGATTTTACATACCAGCTGAGGGGCAGATAACATGATGTAACATGTGCACTAACTCAACAGTCAAAAGAACTTAGATTTTAAAGCTGATGCTTACAAGTCATGTAACCTAGTGCAAGTGCTGACCTAGCACAACCTTCTCAAACTGTTTTCTTATCTCTAAGATAAGGAAGTTGGATTAGACAGCCTTTAATGTCCCTTCCAGCTCTAAGTCAACTAATTTATGATTCCATGAAAGTGTTCTCTACCTCAAAAATAGAACTGCACTATTTAGTGGTGATTGTATAAAACTATAGCCACAAATTCCTTAAGTTGTGGGAAAAAAAAGTCTTAGCTGGTAGAGTTCATTAATATATACTATTTTAAATATTCTAACTGCTTAAAGAAAACAATTAATAAAGTTCATATCCCATAGATAGCCAGTGTCATTGCCAATAAACTTGCCTGACAGCTTCAGCAGAAGCAAAGAGTCTGGATAAATGATTCCCACTGTGTGCTAAATTGACCTGGGTTATTGTAAGGGAATGGGCTAAATTAATCCTGTCAAATGGAAAAAGCAGAATAACCAACAAGTTCTGTATGATACTTGGGAAGAAAAGCATCACAAATTTAGAGCTAGAAGGGAATGTAAAAGATTCAACAGACATGCATTTTACTCTTTGAAAATGTATAATGTATTTTATATCTTTCTCATAGTCACTAGTCAAGTCCAACAGATCTCTCCAGTCCTCACAGAAAGGAATTCATTTCTGATCTCTGTTCCTACCTATTTTAAAATATATTTTATATTTCTTCTGTATTTACTTACATTTATGGACATGTTGCTTCCCTTGACAATATAAATTCAAAGAGAGCAGAGGGAGATTGTTTAATTATTTTTTTCCCACAGCATCTAGCAGAGCACCTGGAACAATAAACACCTGTTTTATTGATTAAAACAGACAGAAAAGTTAAGTGTTTGCCCCAAATTATGAAGGTATCAAATGGAAGATTTGGGATTAAAGTCACATTCTCCAAATACAGTGATCCTTTTAACTGTCCCTGCTGAACAAAGTATACCCATATTTCATCCTTACAGAATTTTCTTCCTTTTACTTCTCACTCACACTTCTCAAATGAAATCAGCTACAAAGAATATTGACTAAACCATTTCAGGTTTTTTCTCTTACTCTCTTTTTAGAATTCTCTCTATCACAGAAGAAAAACATATAACTTATCACTTATTTATACAGGTATAGGATTTGGGGGTTTTGTTCTAAAAGAGTACCCTACTATAAAAATGAATAATATGTAAATAGCTATTGAGGGATAATAAATGTATAGCCCAGTGGAAATGCTTGTCAGCTCAGGGAGTAGGGAAGAAAGAGAAGAGGGAGAAAACATGAATCATGTAACCTAGGAAAAATACTATAAAATAAATAAATCTAATAAATAAATAAATAATGTTTTTTAGAAAGAATTCTCACTATCACCAGGCATGGGTATGCTAAAACGAGTTCATAAAGCCTTCTGAAAGCCTGTTGTTAATTTTTTAGTATGAGCATTTACACCAGGGAAATCAGCAAACATTACAGATCTGAGCTTGACCTATTGTTCTGTTGATTTTCTAGTCTTAAGAAAATGATGAAAAATGCTAATGATGCAAATTAAACTAAAAAAATATAGAATACTTTGAAAGCCTGTTGTTAAACCAGCACATGGTTGTCCTGAACATAATACGGGTTCAGTAACTATTCTATAATCACAAAATTAGAAGGAATATGACATTATATGACATTATGTATGCAAAACCATCTTAGCATATGAAAATATTGGGTTGGACCTAATAAAATTTAGTAGGGATGTAGATTAAGTCTTACTTGGGTTCACAAAATGAACTTCTAAAATACAAAACAAAGGAAGCATGACTAAACTATAAGAAAAGCTCTTAGGTTATCAGTGACCTATAAACTCCATAACGGAACCATGTGATGTGGAAGACCAAAGGATAGATATAGTTTTAAGTGTCATAAAAGAGGCACATTGTCCAAGATTTTAGAAATGATAGTTCTATTTTACTCTGACATAGTCATGACACTGGAGTATTATAAGCAAACTTAAGTGACAAATTTTATGAAAACTATTGATATTTTCTATATATAGGTATTTAAAGTTACTTATTAGACTGAATTGATTTGTGTATTAGAGAGAATTTAGACAAGAGAAAATAAGGAGTGTGCTGGTCCTCAAGAACAAGCTGTGTGAGGATCATCGGAAGGGAATGAATGTGACTTGGAGGGGAATCATTTGGATGAGGAGAGCATAATAGTTGTCTTCAACAATTCAACAAATATTTATTAAGCAGCTTCTATGTAACCAAGAGGCAACCAGGGAGAACAGTATATAGAGCACCGGGTATGATGTCAGTAAGACTTGACTTCAAATTTCTCCCCATACATTCACAAAATAGAAATAAAACACACAGATGCATATGAAGAGAAGTATAGATAAAGTCATTTCTTGAGTGTACTAATACCAGGCAAAGGTATTTGAGAAAGCCTTTATATATGTTTTTATGTTAAAGCTTGATGGAAACAAAAATTCTGTGAGATAAAGGTGGGAAAGAATATATTCACCAAATGCATTTACCACATAGAAATGCACAGGAAAAGAAAAGAAAACAGAGAACAGGTAACAGGTCCACTTGACTAGAAAAGAAAAGTATTTGAAGTGGAGTAACATGAAATAAGATTAGAAAGGTAGATGCAAATTATATTGTGAAAGACTTACAATAGGCTGATAAAAAAGGATAGGATGATAACTGTAATATAAAATAAATATCATCTAAATCAATGTATAACTTTAGTCCTATATCATTAAGGCTATAAAAAGATTATTTTATAATGACTTCTTGTTATCTTATTTGAATGTATCTTTCTGTTTCTTCCATAGTTTGTTCATAAAATACAGAAAGGCTAAAGATTTCATGGGTTTAGTATGCATCCTGTTATTTAATTGAAAGTGCTGGTGCAATTAAGTTTTCATTCAAACTCTAGTTCTCTAAATAATCATATCCTCAACTAAAGACAAAGTCATTTCTCTTTGTGTATGCTGAATCTTCTATTTTTCTTTCCTTCTTGTATGCCTATGTACTTTTAATAAAGTGCCTATACAGCTATAATAGAGAATCAGCATGGTGAAAATAGAGTATATAAGATCTAAGATCAAGTTCCAACTCTGACATAAATTACTTATGTGACCTTGGGCAAATCACTTAAATTATCAGTTATGTTGGTACTTCTCTAAGATTAAATTATAAAGCAATTAGCTTTATCTATTGGAAGTATTTATCTTTGCAAATATTTTTATGTAATTAAAATTATATGTTTATAATTTCCATATATTTTTGTTATAATTTTTAATATTTCTCACCAAAATCACATATCTGAACTTTACATTTTACTCATTCAAAATATGGTATTTATTCTTAGATCAGTTATCCATTTGGAATATGTTGTATATAGTGGCTCCTCCTGATTATTTCCTAATTTCTTCCAATCTCTTTTTTCCAGTTCTCCAAGGAATTCTTACTTATTAAAGAGTCATTTCTTTAGAGGACCTGCTGGTCTTATGAAAACAGAATTGTTAGGTTTCTTTTCTTCTATATTTGGTTACTTTGTTTATGTTTTTTACTAGACATGTTCTTTTCTAGCAAGAAATTTAGAGGGAAGGAAGGAATAACTATACATTCAATTCATACTCCGAGTCCATCATTTTTCTTTCTGGATATGGATAACATTTTGCATAATGGGTCCCTCAAAATGGTGGTAGATAATTGAAATTGTCAAAGTTACTAAGCCTTTCACAATATAATAATAATGAAAGCCAGTAGCCAATGTTATTATAGAAGGGGAAAGAGGGAGTCTATGAGGTGAGACTCTCTTAGAGCTCCCCCCTCTTGCCAAATATACACTCTGAGACTTTGAGGAGGTGTCACCCCGAAACTGGGTGACCTGGATGGTTGTGCCACCCCATAGGAGTTGGGATGAGGCTTCCATATAAGATGAGGTATGGGATACCCCAATCTGATTCTGAATGAGGGCAGGGTTCACACAAGGCTCCCCCAAGGTCAGTCAACTTCACAGCAGGTCCTCGGGCTTCAAGATGGAGGCCAGATCATCTTGTGATTCCCCTTCCCCTCATCTCTCAGGCACCCCAGAACACTATCTGACTAATGAATGACTTTATTAATCACAATTCAGGGTTTGGGGAAAGGGGTGAAGGGCAGAGGAATTTTGGGGTGCCCTCTTCTCTATTCCTATTGGGTCCGTCACTCAGGTAGGAACCTTTGGGGTTCCCACTCCTAAGTGTCTCCCCTCACCCCTTCTCCTTCTGTTTCCGTTTCTATCCTTTTCTATAATTGCAAGTTAGACTAGAAAGGGTCTCTCAGCAAGGTTGGGTAATGGGAGAAGGAACCTAAGAGATTTCTCCCAAAATGGAGTCCAAACGCTTTGCTGACTCGATGATTGAAGTCTTGCTGGGTGAGATGCGATGGAATCTTTGACCAGGGAATCAGGGTTTCAATGTCCAAAGAAAGATCCTCAGAAAGCCCTCAGGACTGGATCCAAGCTGGAATGTCCACCTCCTTCCTCTCCCAGTCCTCAGCCAGAAGCCCCTTCTTCTTCTTCCTCCAGAGAAACTCCCAGAATTCCCTCTGGTCTCAACTGTTACCAACTGTCACCAACCATCAGTCACTCCTTCTCTGGCTCCTTCTGTCCCATCCCCCTTGCACAAATATTGTTCAACCAATTCTGTTCATTTCACTTTGCATCAGCTTATATGGCTCATATAGTCATATCATGTCAGTATTGATGAAATTTAATTTTCAAAAAAATTAAAAAAAATAAAAAAGTATATAGATAAAAATAGGGGTTTTTTTGTTCACCTATTGCCCAATTGATGAACATTCCCTCAGTTTCCAATTCTTTGCCACCACAAAAAATAACTGCAATAAATATTTTGTTACATATGGGAGCTTTTTTAAATTATTTATTTGATTTCCTTGGGTTATAGACTTAGTAGCAGTAATTCTGTGTCAAAGAGCATACACAGTTTTATAGACATTTAGACATATTCTTCTCCAGACTGGTTAGACTAGTTCAGAGTTCCACAAAGAGTTTTTTTCCCCACATTCCCTCTAGCATTTTACATTTTATTCTTCAGAAATATTTTTCAACCTGATGGGTCTAAACTGATAGCTCAGAGTTGTTTTTATTTTCATTTCTCTCAATAATGATGTATATAATTTTAAATGTGATTATTAAGTTTTGATTTCTTTCTTTAAATTTTTCTGGTTCATATACTTTGTCAATTGGGGATGGATCTTACTCTCAATTCTGTATATGTTTGAAAAATGAGACATTAATAAGAAAAAAAACTTGATGCAATATTTCTCTTCAGTTTCTGGCTTTTCTTCTATTTCTGGGTGCATTAGGTTTTTTGGTGAAAAAAAGCTTTTTTATTTGATACAATCAAAATTATTCATGTTACCTCCTGTTAACTTTTCTGTCTTTTGTTTGGCATGAACTCTTCACTTATTAATAGATCTTATTTATAAAAATTTACATGCTCTCTAATTTGCTTGTAACATCACCCTTTATGTCTAAACCAAGTACTTATGTTGAGTTTATTTTGGTATATCATATGAGATACTAGTTTATGCCTAATTCTTGCCAGTCTACTCTTTTATGTTTAGTTGTTAAATTGAAACATTAAATACTTATTTCAGAGAATGGTCAAAGAAATAGGCAGTTCGTTGATTCTACTAACACTTCTTACTGTAAAATGCCTATTGGTTTCATATAATAATCATAAAACATAATTTAACTAATATTTGGAATATTTTAAAGAGATTTTTAAAGAATATGATTAATAAGAGAATATATCCATTTGCAAAGACACCAGCTATCACTGAGTCCATGCTACTTTTTAATTAACTTTCTCCTGTTGTTATTTGAGGTCTCTCAGTTCTATTATGAATTTTGAAACAGGATTCTTTTAAAGTCCTATAATATCTGTGGATTGTTAGCCTGGTTCCTCTTCAAATAATCTCTGGCATTCCATTTGGGAAACTACAAAGTAGATGGAGTGAGAAGATTCTTTTTAACTCCCATTATAGCCTTGGTTACTATGCAAATACAGTTGAGAAAAAAAAAAAGATGAAAAGGACTGAGTGATTTGAAACTGATTAACTTTGTATTATTTACCATTTGCAACCAAAATTATTCTATTTCAATACTAAAAAAAAACAAACCCAGCAACACTAATATAGCAACTAATCTCAGCTGTAAAAAAATACAAAGGTTACTCTGTCTGTTTATATGTGCATGTGTATGTGTATGTGCATGCATTCATGTGTGAGAAAGGGAGGAAAGGGAACTAAGAAGTATCCACTTCAGACTTATAATAAGTACGCTACAAGCATTTCAGTGCTTTTTCTAAATGCTGGATATTTTATCTAAATTTAGGATTCTTTTGATTTAAACACAGATAGAGAAATAAGACAATGGATTTAGAGACAGAAGTTGACCATTGTGTCATCTGGTCCAAGTCTCCAATTTTATGTATAAAGAAACTGAGGACCTGTTTAGTTTAAATTATCAAAGAGGAGAAGGAAACAAGCATTATAAAGCACGTACTGTGTTAGAGACTGTGCTGAATAATTTACAGTTATTTTATCTGATGCTTTCAAGCACCTTGCGTAGTAGATGCCATAATAATTCATTATATTGCAATTGGGGAAACTGAGGCAGACAGTGGTTGCCCAGAATTACACAGTTAATAAATATCAAAGGACAGAATTCAGTTTAAGTCTTCCTGATTCTGGGACCAAACTGTATCTATTATTCTATCTAGCAGCCTTGGAAACTTACAAATGTCCCAAATGCATACAAATAGTTTAATTATCAACATTTATCAAAAGTTTTGAATATGTTGATTTCTCTTTCCCTGCTCTTTTTATTGTTTTTATACATCATTGTTGAACAGTTTAGTACCAATAATACTTCTTGGTCAGATTCCTCCCTTCCAAAACCCCATCTCCATTATTAATCAGAAGATCACACTGGTTTTCTATATTGAAACTCTTAATATCATTTTTAGAACTCTGGTTTTATGTTCTGCACAATGGGAAAAATTAGAATGTTCATCCAACAAGAATTATACCTGTTATAAATTCAGAGAACTTGAGGGATAACAGGTGCCCTATAAATACAAATTTTAATATTAGAACTTCCATCACTCTGCAAAATCCTCCTTCACAACTTTACATCTCTGATATTTGTTTGACAAAGTTCCACCAACCCCTACATATTCATTTAAGTTTCTTGATAAATGATAGTACTTAAGGTTGAAGGACAACTTTAATTATAATCTGTAGTGTTATAAATTCATATCTTTCTGGAAATTATTTCTGGTGAATAAAAATGTCTTCAGCTTGATTTCAACATAGGAATTAATATTTTATCACAGTTGAGAACAATTTTTGATTTCCCAAAGATAAAAAAATCTTGCTTTACTTATTGCTATGTTTATAGATTTTTAAAAGGTCATAATTTGAGTTTACATGTATAGTACCTGGTTACTCATACCAATTTCCTTTTTACAATGGTTCTTGTCTAAAGGGCAAGTTTATTTTTTTTTAATGGTCCTCCATTCATGGTAATTCTGGACGTAGAAGTATGATTATAAGATAGCTTAGGCCACTCATTAAAGAGCAGAACTGGCTAACAATTTGTTGGGAATTCAATAATGTTCCCAAACCTCAACTAGGAAAGGTCAATCACCTGGGTTGACTCCTATTGTACCTACCAGATATTGGATTAAATAAGAATACTGAACATCATGACAGATGTTTGTGAGAAATGTTATTAATAAGACAAATGTATTCTTTATTAGAAAAATACAATTAAACTGAAATCATAGTTTAATATGAGATATAGGAATAAAATATCAATAGTATATATTAAATTTTGATATTGAAATTCATTTAAAATCAACCAATATACATAATATTTAAATTTTAAAAGTATGAAAAGAGTTGGATAACTATGTGATGTCAAAGAGAACAAACTAATTAGGTCCATATAATTGAATATATGGCATAAAAAGGCCAGGATTAAAATCTTGGCTTGACTAGTTATGTCTTAAGTGACCTTCACCAACTCTCTGTGTGTAATTTAGGATTCTTATCTGGAAAATTATGGCTTTTGGCAAGATTTTTCCAAGGTTCCAGCTTTAAATCAAAATTATAAGAGCATAGCTAATATGTAGAGGAAGCACAAATCAACTAAGGACCTTTTCTCAATAAAAGTTTCATATTATTTTTCTTATTTTAGGGATAAGTAAGCAATGACTTTTCCAGAGTCATAAGGATAGCAAATCCTAAACCTAAATCTAAAATCTAAGTTTTCTGATACCTAGTTTACCACCCCAGTAAGTTACCTCTATATATCTTTTTAGATAAATCATTCAATTAAAATTCAAAACAAAATCCGTTTTCAGGACTGATAACAAATTCCTAAATGTAAGTTAAACATATAAACTACAATATAACTTGCCCCTCTGAATGACAGAACCAAGATTATGAATGGGAATATTCTCTAATTGGTCAGTTGTATGAGTATTTCATTTCATTCTGATTTTACATTTTTTTCATAAATTCTGAATCTTTCTATCCTAAATTAATTGAGGATATTTGGCAATTAAGTTAATTTAATCAATATATAGATAGACAAGCTGAATAATTCAGGTTTTTACAAAATGTGCTTGAAGCATCTGAATACTGAATGTTAAACCATAATATCATGGACCTTTGCTTAATGCTTTTCTCCTACTTTGCATCTCAATATTGATAACCAAATTCTAAAAGTCTAAGTAATCAATCAAAAAAAACATGTACTATAGCAAATTTATTATGATTCATCTAGACCACATTTCCTTAATGATTGTGTAATGTGAGATTGAATTTTAAAACTGAAATTAATAACATAACACATACTTTCTCTTGATCTCTTAGGAAATTAGACGGGAGACCGGAGGAAATCCAGCATTTGAAAAAAAGTATTTATTCTCAAAATTACAAATTACAGACGAGCAAGAGACACTGTCAGAGGACATCATTCAATTAAAGAAATATTTGTTTAACACATCATATGCCTAGTTTATACATAACGTGTTAGATACTGTGTAATTAGAATTTTCTACCCCAGGACTCCAGATAGGAACAAGATATTCTATGGCTTGTTAAGGTAATGCAATTGTGTTCCTAAAAAAAAAAAAAAATAGCCCATATATTTCAATAGTTTTGGAAACCAATTGATCTGAATATTCCTTACCATCCAAAGGGTTATAACTCCAAATCATCCATGTATGCCCATCCTGCTCAACTCTTATCCCTGTCCTGCCTCCCATAAAATCATCACACAAAGCCCAATGTACTGGGGACATTTCTCACTTTCTTTTGATATGGCAGGTATTTCAGTGGAGCATACAAGCTACAAATGGGTATCCCTTTCCTTCACCTCCTAACAAGACTTATTTTCACTCATTCAAATATATGATTTGATGAAATATATTTTTTCATTTCTCAATCTTAATTTCTTATTCTTAATGCATTACATCCTAGACACAACCATGCACTTTTCCATTACCATACACCCACATGAATTAAAGAGCAAAAAATAATGGCATTTGGTTAATTAGATATCTAAAGCCCATTTTTTTGTGTATATACACTTTGCCCTGTTTATTTTCATAATCACCCAAATTAAACTAGTAAAAAAGAATTTGTAAATAATTTAGTTGCATTTTCACAACTGTAGGTACTAAAAAAATTATCTTGGGTAAGACTTCCTTGGGGAACCAACCAATTCTGGGGAATACTAAGAAATAACTCCCCCACTTCCCCATATATATCCAAATTGTGATTCACTGCAACTAAAAAAAAATGCACAGCCTTTTACACAAAGCAAATGAATTCTTGAGGCATTTTATACCTTTTTGAAATGTTAATGACAACTATGCATAACTATCAGCTTGGAATTCATTTCTTCATTCAGGTGTGAAAAGCATCCTTGCAGTTATTTCCCGAAGGACAGAGTGTAAAACCAAACTGAGGCATACTCAGAAAAAAGGTTTATGTCTCTTGCCATAATTTTTAAAGTTCTAGTTGTGCATTTCCCTGCTATTTCAGATGAAAATGCTGGAATCCTTTGTAGAAAATGAATACTTTTTTTATTTGTCAAATATTTGAAAAGAAAATATTCGATTAATTTGTGAATATAGCATGAGGAGGAATGGAAAACCCTAAATATTGTTCAGTCTGTATTTTAAATATTGATAAAGTTGGGAATATAGGTATTTTTCAAAAGAAAAAAATGATGTTTTGTTATCCTGAATGAGTAATGACCAAGATGGTGTTTAAGTGGCCCTTGGCCTCAATCCTGGAAGACAGGAATTCAAATCTAACCTCAAACAATTAATAGCTGTTTTGATACTGAGCAAGGTCCTAAACCTCTTACTGCCTTGGTTTCCTCAACTACAAAATGTGGATAATAGAATCTACCTCAAAGGGTTGTTCTGAGTATTAAATAATATTTTCAAAAGTACTTATCACAATGCCTGACACATAGTAGGTATCTTATTCATGTTTATTCACTTTAGTATATAGCTTGATCAAAAGAGTATACATAGAATGAAATTAAATATAAAAGATATAAATATTAAATATTAAAAGATATTTAAAAGTTATAAAAACATAAAAAGAAAATATAAAAGATCTAAAAATTTAAAAAGATAAATTTAATAATAAAAATTATAGATGATAAAAGAAAATAATGAAAGATCATTTCATAAGTGCTTATTCTTTGCCAGGAAGTGTGCTAAATATTAGAGTCTGAAGACCTCTGAGTCAACAACTCTTCTTTTTGAGTCTGATGCTGAATCATAATAGCTGTATTAATATGGAAAAGTCACATAATCTCTCTGAACCTCAGTTTCCTCATTTGTAAAATAGGATAATTGAAGTAAATAGCCTTGGAGCACTTCCTTCAGCTCTATTAGCTAAAACATTAGTTTTAGCATTGCATTAATAGAAATTTGGTGTACTTCAGCTAAAGCTCTGTTTCTTATAAAGGGAAAACACAATAGCATATTTTTGTCATTTGTACTTTGTGTGTGTGTGTGTGTGTGTGTGTGTGTGTGTGTGTTTGTGTGGGCTTCAAAGGTGAGGTTTTAGAATCTCAATTGTCCAAAGGCCAGTTGTATTTTTGAGCAAGAAAGAACCAGTGGGCTATGGAGTGTAGGAGAAAAAGAACAATTAGGTACTTTTGGAAACAGAGACAATTACAGTAGAATTTAGAAGAATGGCACTGAATAAAAAATAAAACAAAAGGGGAATCAATATTTGGTCATTTGCTGCTGATGGCAATGGAAAAGTGAAATGGGCACTTCATGGAATCACTCTACCAGCAGAGGGCAGCACAGATCCAGAAGAAAAATTAACTGAGAAGAGCACCCCAAATTTTTTCTGGGGAGATATGAGATGAGGTGAGCTTCCATTTTGTTGAAAGCCCCTCTGATTTACTAAGTATTTGGGAGATAATTGGAGAGATTCTGATTTGATGCCCTTACTCTTCTGAAAATCCGCTTTCTTCTTATGGGAAATGCACATTTGCCAAGGTGTTCTTATCAGTACTGAAGTCAAAGAATTAAAATGTTTTCCATTGCCTAGCCTTCCCTTTCCTGGCTTGATAATCTCTGAAGTCTGGGTGCTTTTGTTTTTGTTGTTGTTGCAGTAACCTTCTATTAGCTGTCTCTATCTTAAGCCTCTCCTCTATTCTACAGCCATTCTCCACCTAGATTCCAATGTGTTGTTATTTGTTTGTTTTTTAATGCAGACCTTATCTTGTCACCACACCTCTTCAGTAACCTCTAATGACTTCCTCTTAATTGTAAGATCAAATATAAACTCTTTTTAACTGTAATATCAAATATAAACTCCTTTACCACTTGGCTTTACCACACCCTTCCAATTTTCATTCCCAATATACTCTTTTTTGGACTCCAGAATTCAGGCTGCTCATACTCTTTACCACAATGGTCTGATTCCCTCTCTCTGGACCTTTGTACTGGAATGTACTTCCTCAGCAACCACATATCTTGGAGGGCCTGGTTTCCTTCCATACTCAGCTCAAGTGCCATCTCCAAGCTGTTAATGTCCTTCCTCCTAAAAATGTTTGGTAATAATTTTGTAATATTCTCTATATATTTATAGATAACAAATTTCCCTCTTCCCTCTCTGTACCCCTTAAAATAAAAGCTCTCTGAGGGCTGGGACTGTTTTACTTTTCATTTTTGTATGGAAACCAGCATTAGACCCAACATCAACCTTATATTAGAGTTTAATAAATGCTTGTTGATTGAAAGTGGTTAATGGTACTGTCACTAGAAGGGGTAATTGATGGAGCAAGAAACCCAATAATTGGGACTTTAGATTTTGTAGCTGAAATTAAGACCAGTTTTGTTCAATGCTACATTTTCTGAATTTCAAGTAAAATTAAATTCCTAAATGCCTGGTACAGATTATGAGTGATGGAGGAGGTCAGAGCAGGGACAAATCAATGAGGACATGAATAATATTGAGAAGGTTTATGAAGGAGCCTGGATTTGAATTAAACCTGGAAGCAGAGGAATCCTTTTCTTCCCTAATTTAACAAACTCCACTATCAGAGCTTGGTCAAAAAATTGTAAAAACCTTAGTCTTGAAGATTTTTTCCAATCTTGTCTTGCTTTCTCATGTTTATCTATTTACTATATAGTTCTGGAAATCTATTTTGTCTTATTTTGCTTTCCCATTTTAACTATTGTCAGTCTATTTTGCTGAACTTCATTGGTCCTAGCTATAGGCTATTTGTTAATTAAGAAACCTAATCCAATCTTCAAATTTAGCTACTTAAAAACAAATATAGATGTAATGATATATAAATTAAAACAACGCTTGCATATAATTGGTATTATGGAGGGACTGACAAATGGGATCCTTCTTCTTTGAGTAAGACATGATGGTATGCATGCTTGCAGCATAGAGGTCTAGAAGGTGAGCTTCCAGATTACTTACATCCTACAAGTATTCCAAGGACTAGAACACTTGGAGAGCTGCAGCTTTCATTGTCTTATCCAATAATGCCTCCCTTCTTACATGAATACACAAAAGCAGACAGAGAGAGAGAGAAAGAGAGTGAGAGAGAGAGAGAGAGAGAGAGAGAGAGAGAGAGAAGGATAGATGGATAAATGGATAGATGAATGGATAGATAGATACTTAGATACTTAAATTGATACATAGATATAAATAGAAAGTTATATTCACAAACACTATACATAGACCAAAAATTATTGGAATTCGTGCCATTCATCCATTTGAAGACACATCTAGAGATATATGATTTACTTTTCTATTTGCCATCGCTTTTGGTAACTTAGTTACTTCATTGATTTACAAACAGTACTTTTTATTTATCATCATCCTGGATCATTTTTCTTTTGAAATTTTCTCTGTGTATATGTGTATATGTGTCTGTTTGTTTGTATCAGTTATTTCTCTTGAATTTCATTTTGAGGATAGGGAGAAGCAAGGGAAGGAAGACTAGGTGAAGAAACACACTCTAAGATCTTTGGTGAGCCTTTATTTTGTAAATATTAAAGCAGCATATAAAATCTGATCTATTTTAATCCTCTAATTTTGATGAATCATATGAAAGTGGCTTATCAATCATTTCTCCTCTCCCCAGAACCTGAAAGGATTGGCCTTGTGATCATTATCAGTGATCTTTGAAAGATGAAGGAAGTTCCACAGGATTAGAGTGATAAACAGACCAGTGAATTTCCAAAAAAAGAAAAAAAGAATGTCAGTCTGTCTCCTCTTCAATGCCCTAGGGATCTTGCTCTAGTCAACTTTGCTGTTGGACATTTTATCAATGACCTAGATAAAGGCCCTTATGTCAAACTTATGAAATCTTCAGTTAGCACGGAATTTGGAAGGAATAAATAAATTTTTTAATGGCAGAGTAAGGATCATTGGTCTGAATCTAATTGAAAAGACTGAAAGGTTGCAATTTGCTACGAAAAAACCCAGTTGACAAGGTAAGATGAGGGAAGCAATCATAGCTATAAATCTGTTTGTCCTTTTAAAAGAGATCAGAAATTTTTAGAAGAGCGCAAACTGAATAAGAACCAACAGTGTGATATACTAGTCAACAAAGCTAGCAAAATCATAGACTGTGCTGAGAGACATGATGTTCAAGAATAGAGGCCTTAGAAGGGTGAGATCAGATCTTGAGTGATCTGGGCACCACATTTTAGGAAATATATTGATAAATTTAGGAACATGGAAAGGGGCTTAAAATGTAAAGGGACTTAAAAATATATGATATGAAGATTAATTGAAGAAAGCATAGATGTTTAAACTGAAGAATATCTGAGTTATGGATGGATTTATGGTAGGTATATTCAAATATTTAAATTTTTGTCACAAGAAAAAGGATTAAATATATCCCTGTAGACTATGGAAAGTAGAATTGGGAAGCAAAATTTGCCAAGTAAATTCATGGCTGACATAAAGAAAAACTTTCTATTTGATCTGTTTGAAAGTATTATGTATTCACTTGAGAATCAAAAGGTTCCCTCTCTCTGACCTTGAAATGAAAACTGGATGAGTATTTGTTGTATATTGTGGAGGAGGTATATTTTATTGTAGGATTTTTATTGCAATAGAGATTAGATTAAATGGCTTCTGAAGTCCCTTCCAAAAGATTCAGTGATCATTAGTGTTTACGTTTGTGGGTGTGTGCCTGGGTCTGTGATGTGTTTGTGTATTTGGGATTGGAAGTAAGGATTTAAATACAGACCTAAAGGGCCAGCCTTATATATAAATCATAAACATCATCCTGACATAGTACATAAAGAAGTGGCCTTGATACCAGGAATATCTGTTGTCAGGTTCTGCCTCAATACTAGTTGTGTGACACTGGGCAAGTCAATTAACCTCTCAGTAATCTAGGCAAATCTCATATTATATGTTGCTAAGAAGATGCTAACCTAAATAGAAGGAATTTGTTCTTATGGGAGTTCCCTCTGCCAGTGAAATTACGGATTTAGTCTCTATGCCTTATATCTTATCCGTATGTCAGTAGGTATTTACATAAAGTTATAAGAAATACAGAGAAAATTCCTGCACTAAATTCTTCTCTCATGTGCCTAACAAAGCCTGCCTATAGATATAATTATTTGGGTTAAAGCTTCTCTTATTTAAAAAGTATGTGGGATATAGGTACCTTATAAAGCCTTGATAAAATATTCACACATTATTTGATTAGCAAACTAAGTATCATTGATTTCTTTTGGGGGTCCTAACATTTGGGGACATATTGATGATCAACCAAATGACATGGCTATTATCAACAATGCAAGTATCCAGGACAACTCCAAGGAACTCATGATGAAAAAGGCTATCCACTGTCATAAAAGGAACTGATGAAGTTTGAATGCAGATTGAAGCATGTCATTTTTCACTTCATCTCCTCCATGGATTTTTCTCTAGTGTAAGCAGTATGTCTTCGAAATATGATGAACATGGAAATATGGATATGATAACACATGTACAATCTATATCATATTGCTTGTCATCTGGGATAGAGAGGAGGCATGGAAGGCAGGAAGAGAGAATGGATTACAAAACCTCCGAAAATGATTATTTAAAACTGCATCAACATCCACATCTAGAGAAAGAACTGTGGGAGTAAAAACACAGAAGAAAAACATTTGCTTGATCACATGGTTCGATGGGGATATAACTGAGGAGTAGACTCACAATAATCACTCTATTGCAAATATTAATGATATGGAAATAGGTTTTGATCAATGATATTTGTAAAACCCAGTGGAATTGCTCATTGGCTATGGGGTAGGGGGAGAAAAGGGGAGGAAAAGAATATAAATCATGTAACCATGGAAAAATATTATTATTAATTAATTAATTTAAAAATAAACAAACTGTTTCAACATATAATCTGGAATTTTTTTTAATGTGGACTTATGACAGGAAATTTTTTTTATCAGCAAGAGAGCAAAGAACTGTACCTAAAAAACAGAGCTCTCCCCTAGACATTCATCCCAAAGGAGAAGACAGGTCACAGCTACAGTTGTAGCAGCAATTCACTGGAAGCCTTTAGAGACACATCTGATCTGAAGAGTAGTCCTAAAGGAAGGAGAAAGAAAACAGAAAAACCTTTACATTTTTTCTTGGGTCAGTCTTGCCGGAATGAGATATAAAACATGATGGATCTGAATTAGTTCCTTGCTATTTTCCATTTTTTTTTTCAAAATGGGTGTTTGTCTAATAAATTGTTCTACACTTCTCTCTTAAAAGAGTAACAATAACAACAATGAGTAATTCCTTCATGTAATCAGTCTTTTATACCACCAGACATCCATTTTCATTTGTATTTCTATGCCTCATTGGATGGAATTTATAAGAATTTCATACTAGAGATTCAAAACTTACATAGAAAAGAATGTTGAGATATTATTTTTATATTGAAAATTTTGTAACTTTCAGCTATTTTTACTATTGTTTCTTAATTATAGCGAAAAACTGATCTCTTGAGCATCGGGTTTTATAGCAATTTATTTTTGCTCTTTAGCTTAGAAATTCATCTTTTGGGGAGGCCATTTGCTCTGAATTTTGACTGAATTTTGCTTACTGAAATTGAAACCAGGTCAAAACCCCCAAATGAATATGATAATTAACCTGAGTCAACATTGAATCAGTTTTACTAAGACTGAGGGCTCAGTAAATATGGCAGGATTCAGTAAAAGGATAAAACCAACAGTGAATAAATGGGATAATCATCTACTATAGATATAGGCAGCCTGAGGGCTGAAAGAAAGCCCTTTGTGTGTGTGTACCCATGTATTTTAGACCTACAGAGACAATTACAGTCTGATAAACACTGTGAAAGTCTAATTTCTAGAACTGGAGAGGCTTCCTCTTAATTGCTTCTAATCACTTTCAGAGAAAACTGAATAGAACATCTAATGTTAATTTACTATTCATCAAGAATAACAAATGATTAGAACAATTTGTTTTCCATATTTCTAATTTCAGTTAAATTTCTGCTCAAACATAATAACATGCAAACTCTTCTTGTGTTTTTGTTGCATATTTCTGCTTTGTACACTTTGATTTATCTGAAGTTCATAAAATATTGTTTATGAAAAACTTAGAATAGTAATGATCTGAGCCATATGGGGTTTAAGAAGGGAATTATTTAAAATATCACAGAGTGGCATTTCAGAATATGAGTGATAAAATTTTAGGTTTGAACAAGATATATATCATATAATTCAAGTCACTCATTTCACAGATGTACAAACTGAGGTCTACAGAGTTTGTTTCAGGGAGTCAAGATGGCAGCTTAGAAGCAGCAAAAGTCCAGACCTCTCTGAAAACCCTTCCATACAACCAAAAACAAAGTGCTTCAAGGGGACAGAAAACCAAATCTAACTATAGGACAGAGCTGGGGGACTCTCCTGCTGGATTCAACTTAAAAGGTAGGGCAAAAAAGTCTTAATTTTCGGGTTTAAGGAAATGGAAGAAGGAAGGTCCCAGGACCCCTACCCCATTTACTGTGCTGAGTCTCCTGCAGTTAGGTGGGTGAGAGCACTAGCCTGGAGGGAGTGCCTTGCTGGCAGAGCTGTACCAGGCTCAGGGTGCTGACCACAGTTGGCAGGGATGCAGCTGGAGGAGAAGCGCAAAGAGGGCAGCCTAGTCACAGCCAAAACTCTCCATTTTGGCCCACTCTTTGTTGAGGTTTTGGTCTCATGGCACATCTAGCTCCACAGATAAGATAACAACCCTTCAGAGGGCAGGGAAGCTCAATCTCCAACATCTCTCCCCAACTGAACAAGCAGAGAGCCTTGCTGACCAAGCTCTCAGGGAGAGGGCTGCAACCACTACAGAATACCTTGATAAAAGTGCTGGAAGCTCAGCTCCCTTCAGCCTCTACACCTTCACCTACACCTTCAGCTTTTGCTGGCAGCTAGGGAAGATCTGACCTCAGGGCTCATTAATACCATCAGCCTAATCTAGTCAAACTGCAGAGCAGAGATAAGCCCCTACAGGACAGAATAGACCAAACCCACAGATTCAGCAAATAAACAGAGGAGCAAGATTACAGCCAAAGACAGGGGGGGATGGAGGGGGAAAGAAGGAAAAAATATGAGTAAACAACAGGAAAAGAAAAAAGATATTATGATCAATAGCTTCTATCCAGGTAATGAATAAAGAACAAATGGAGCAGTGAAGGATCAAGGAACACCAAGAAAAAACACAGAAATTCCAGCCAATTGGACATAGGCTTTGGAAGAACTCAAAACACAATTCAAAAAAACAATTAAGAGAGACTGAAGATAACTGGGAAAAGAACTTAAAAAGCAAAATAGGTCCTCTGGAAACAGAGGCACATGAACTAAAACAAGAAAATAGCCTCTTGAAAGCCAGAATTGACCAGCTTGAAAATGAGGCAAAGTAGGTGAAAGATGACCTACAAAGAAAAACAGACCAGAAGGAGAAGGATGACCAAAAAGCCAGGGATGAAATTCAGTCTTTAAAAATTAGAATCCAACAACTAGAAATGACTTCACAAAGCAACAAGAGTCTATAAAACAGAGTTTGTGTCTATCAACCTGGAATCTAGAAGCCCCCCAAACTTATAGCCTAGTGAGATTTGATGACCCCCTAGTTTAGTTAGCTTGAAAGTGAAAGTCTCAAGTTTGACCTTTTCACCTGAATTTCTCCCTGAGGGAAAGTCCAACTTCACAAGACTCAGACTAACAATAAACCTTAAAGTAGTTCAGGTAGTGAGGGCTAAACCCATCAGGTGTTAAGTGTCTCTTTTTTCCCCAATGGTTTCTCCCCTTAGGCCAAAGTCCTTTACCTAGGTAGCCCATCCCTTGGCTGGATCTTTCCCTTTTGTGTCCATTGTAAGCAATCAGCCCCTCACTGTTATTTCAGTCTGGGACTCTTTCTTTTGTTACCCTTGTAAAGCCAATCAACTATCCTTCTCCCCAGTCCCCATATTTCCCAAGAAAGGTATTTAAGCTTCCCACTTTAATGGCTCTTTGGAGTTGTTTTCTAGTTAGGTGGCACTCCCAGGAGTTTGGTGACTAGAGTTGCCAGAGTCTGAAACTCTTAGTGGATGAATAGGGCATAGCACTGCAAGGAGGACAAATTTTAGTGCTAAACTCCTTTCCTTAATTAGAGTGTTTTTTCTGACTATTTAAGAGTTCTGTGCTTTTTTTTTTTCCAAGTTAACATTTCATACAGCTGGTTAGTATTGATTAGAACTAAGGCTTTATAACTCTGAACCCAGGGCTCTCTTTATTATACTCTGAAAACAAAACAAAATTCAATAAACTGAATGGGCCATGGCAAATTGAGGAAAATACAATGTAATTAAAGTCACATAGCAGTAATTACATGAAAAAATATAATAAAAATATAATAAAAAATAAAATTAAGAGAAAAACTAGAAATTTCATCTTAGACTACAGCAGCAAATGTTTTTGAGTTTTCCTGTCCAAACTCTAACTTCACACTGCCTATGAGCCCCACCTCTGCATTATCCCAGAGAGCCTAGGCTGGAAGTACTCTCTTCTGGTGGGTAGACAGAGGGGCAGGGAATGCAAAAAAATATTTCGCCAATGCTGGCCAATAGGTTCAACCTCTTACCTATACTTTGACCTGTCAACAAGTAGAAAAACTGCTTTGCCTTCATGTAGTGCAAAGCTTTCCTATTTTGACTATAATCAGTCTATCTTGCTGAATCTCATTGGTTCTAACTATAGGTTGTTAGTTAATTAAGAAATATAATTCAGTCTACAAAGCCATCTATTTAAAAACAAATAGATATAAAAATATATAAATTAAGATAATGCTTGCATATAATTGGTATTATGAAGGGACTGACCAAAACAGATATATATTTTTTTAATTTTTTCACTGTTCTGGTGGATGTAGGGAAATGTTCAGAGGCCTGACAAAGAAGAATTGTATGGAACTGAATGTTTCAGTATCTCCATCTTTTTTTGATACTTTTAATATCTGTTAGAATGAAGCTAGCAATTTATCAAAGAGAAATGATCCTGGTCTGTAATATTAATCTGAGATAGAATTTTGCTACTATTCCTAATGGTTTGAATTGCCATTAGTAATCTGGGGGGGCATCTTATTTTGAGGTGATAATAGCTTGATGGCAGCAAGCTACCTTTAAGGGAATCATAATCACAGACTCCTTTCTTGTTACCTTCTCTCAATTTTCCTAGTCAGTATCACAAATCAGTGACCATATCTTAGAAGAACACTTGCCTTAGAGACCTAATTTCTTGATTGGTAACTACCTCTTTCAGAATGGTATCTGAAGAAAGTTCTGGACATATCTCCTCTTTGGTCAAACTCCCCACAGCCACTCAACCACCACTTGTGGATGTTTCAGGCTTTTTTATTCATCCATTTGCCCCTCCACAAACTACCAGACTTTTGTTCTGAAGCAAAGAACTGAATTTTATCAAATCAAATATGCCATTATTCTTTGAAATGGTTTGTTCATCTCCTCCCCAACAACTCCACTACTAACCACTCCTATCACTTTTCAGATGAAAGTGCCTCTCCTGGGAACTATTAGGTAATTAGTTTATTTTCACCATCAAAATCATCTTACCTTTTTTATTTGTATTGCCAACATTTTGTAATTTCTTAACCATTCATTTATTCTTTCCTTCCTTCCTTCCTTCATTCATTCATTCAAATCACTCAAAAGAATTCAGTGTAATTATTCATAGCAGGAAACCTAGTCCATGAAGAGTTATCATGCAAACTGTGATAAACAATTAGATGGAAAACCCAAAAGATTAGCTGAGAACACACATTGATTAAGGATAAAGGTACCAAATTGGAGCAATTTGAGAAGAATAGGCTGGTGGAATAATGGATAGAGACCAAAACCTAGAGTCAAGGGGACCTGAGTTCAAATTTGATTTAAGGTATTTACTAGCTGTGTAGATAAGTAATTTAACCTCTTCCTCAGATTCTTCATCTGAAAAATGGTAATTATAATAACTTCTATAAATAGTTATTCTGAGGAGAAAATAAGACTATGTTCCAAGAGTGTTTCATAAACCACAAAATTGAATATAAATGTTATTATTATTATTCTTCCAACTTTCTCACTGTCATAAACATCCATATTTTTAACATCAATATTCTTCCAATGATATATGTTTTCAAGTAACTGAATGTCAGAGTCTCTGAAGAATTATTATTGAAAGGGTAGTGGAAGAGCATTTGTTTATAAATAGTTTGTTTCATATCACCAGTCAAGAACTGAACAGGAGAAGCATCATAAAGGAAATCAGTAAGGAGATATTTGTCAGGACATGCAGTGACAATGAGAGTTAGGCAGTATTAAGTCTGCATCCTGCACTTAAGCCTGTTGGCCTCAATTTCCTCCCTGGAATCCATGTAAATGTCAACATATCTAGAGGAGAGCTGCTGCTGTGTCCTGTGAATGGACCAGTAGCTGAGGATTTATGGAAGGAAGTAAATGATACTAATAAAATGACGAGGACTTAGATGGACTATGAATTGCATCTGTGAAGGAAGTACCCATTTTTAAAGGGTATCTTAGGTGGCATAGTAAATAGAGGGCCAGGCCTAAAGTCAAGAAAACTCATCTTCCTGAATTCAAATTTAGATTAAGACACTTACTATCTCTATAACCCTAGGCAAATCACTTAGTCCTGTTTGCTACAGTTTCCTCATCTATAAAATGAGCTAAAGCAGGAAATGACAAACTACTCTAATACTCCAAATGGAATCATGAAGAGTTGGACAGTCCTGAAACAACTGAACAACAAACCCACCTTAAAAGAAAACATACATACACATAATTACATCAAAGTATCAGAGTATTCTTCCTTAATATTTAGGGGCACTAATTAATTACTCTGAATTATTAGCTAGTAAAAGGTAAGATTTTTAAAACAGTACTATTATATGCAACTATTTGAAAAAGGTTCAGAGACAATAGTACAACAAAATTTAAACTATCACCCATTAAGTTATAATACTTTTCAGTTTTTAAAGCATTTTCAACTCTATTTTCTCATTTGAGACTAACAATAATCCTGTGAGGATATAATGATTATTCTTATTTCTATAGTACTCTTAAGTTCATGAAGCAATTTCCTCTCAATGGTCCCATGGGGGTAATTATAAGGCAAGGGAAACTGTGTTGACCTTATAGACATGGAATCCAAGTTGGAATGCTGATTATCTTTTATTTCATTCGGAATTTGGGGCAATTTACAACCTCTCTAGGATTCAGTTTCCTCATCTGTAAGAAGACTAGGTAACATTTAAGTTTACTTCTATCTCTAGATTTATGATCTTATGATTCCTCCATTTTCTAGAAGCAGAAACTGAGGATTGAGATTCAGGAAGATGCCAAGAACACATGACTGGCAGAAGAAGAGCTAATTTAATGATTTTTCCATTATGATTCACTGCTTCTTTTACATTAAAGGACCAATAAATTAATAAAAATAAATTAGCCAATAAATACACACACTTATTAAGTTCTTACTATATGCAGTGCACTATGCTGAATGCTGGATGTTGAATAAATAAGTCTTAGAGAAATGAACAAAACCTTAGGGGCAATAAGAGAAATTGGGTATTCCCATGTGCTCTGCTGAATTATTTCAAAGCAGGTGGTCAGCATCTTGGGTCTAATATATAAAGGATTGATCAAATGTGATGGGTAGAGAAGACAAAGTTGACAGGTCTGCATGGCATTTGGCCTATCTCACACTACAGCAATGAGGCTACTAACAAGGTTTCCCAATAGGTGCGAATATTAGTCACATTCCTATTCGATCATTGCCTCTGAAAGCAGAATAGACAATGTGCCCACTTACACCCAATCATGCACATACACATACATGAGAGCTACAGAATTACAACCTCGGCATTTCTAAGTGACAACAGAAAAGTATTAATATTTAAAACCATTGTACGCCTTTATCTCCTGCTGATAACTGTTTTCCTTAAAAGAGCTGTAAAAGACATTTTGAACAGATGGTAGCTGGTTTCCTCTACCCTGCATCTCTTCACAACTGCCACAGAGACTCACCATTCATTAATCTTCCATAGGCTTTCAGGAGCACAGAAACTAAATTACACACATGCACACACTGAGGCCAGCACTTCTGTCAGGCTCCAAATTAAACCAGAGAGCGCAGTGCCAAGTCTTCTAACCAAACTTCACTATAAAACAGTTAGAAAAATAAACATTTAGCTTGGAGCCTGACCCACAATTGTTTAATCTTAAAAAAAAAAAAAAAAGGAGGGGGGGAAATATATATATATCAGTACTAGCTGGTCATTACAACTCAGGCAGTCTCTCCACGGCTAGCATATTTGAAAATTCAGAAGAAGGAATACTATTTGAAAACATCTGGTTTGAATTCACCTTGATTCATTATAAATTTAGAAGAGGGCAATTTCTTTGATTTTTGGAAGCTGGGAGAAAATATCAGCAGTACTAACCTTCACAAGAGTTGTTATTACCTGCTATTCAGAGGCAAATAAAATCATAGTACATGTTCCTAAAGTGGATATTGGTCCAAACACCCTAGACTGTTTCTTGTCTGAATAAAAAGGAACAGTGGTCAAATACTTTAAATTGTACATTCATCTTCTGCAATTACATATAGAGGCACTTACCTTTTTAAGTTGTTTTTAATATCCTATAAAATGTCTCTAAAAGAGACCAGAAGGTTATAAAATGCATTTTTATATTGAATTCAGTCTTCATTGATAATTTTTAATGCTATTTATCAAATTAACAAATAAAATATTTTATTTTACAAAATGTGCCTATCATGCCAAAATATCAAATATGAAAATAGCCTGGTTTACTTATATATTAGTTCACACATTCCTTCCCTCCCCCCCACCATACACACACATGTAGATTATCTTCCAAAGATGAGAAGTTAATCATCTAAATAAAAGACAAAGAAATAATTTAACATTTTACAATAGCAACTATTTTTCTTTTCAACTATATATATATGCATATATATATGCATATGCTCACACATAGATTTATATGTCCATATATGTTTATGCCTTCATACATATATGATTCCATTTCCCTAAATTAAACAAATAACATATTACAATATACCAAAGACAAAGCAAAAAGAAAGCCCCCTCCAAAGGCGAATTATTAAATTCCTTTACTCTTTTTGTTGTATTATTTTTGCAGGGAAAATAAAGATAAAATTTTACTTGAGAAAGTTTTATTGACTAATCTAATTATTATCATTCAAATGCAAATTTGAGGTTTTAATTTAGCACTAGTGCTATCTTTTAATTGCATCAGTTTTAGTGGAGAATTAGTATTAGGGTATAATCTCCACAATCTCCATAATTATGGAGATTTCTGCAGTGGGAATCAAGAAGCTCAAGATATTATGTACTGAAATTTCTCTATTTGCTTTCACCTATCTCTGTAGCAAAAAAAAAAAAAAAAAAGAAAAAATATAGGAACTCTAGTCAACCAATTCAAAAAGAGTTCTTATTGTACCATACTTAAGATTCAATGTTTCAAAATGTTCTTGACCTGAGCCTGTGAATTTATTTATCTTGATAGAAAATTATACTGTGTTTTTGTAAAGTCCTCATTTTAGGTAATAGATATATGAATAAAAGAACTTCAAGGTGATTTTGAGGAAGTCTTTGCCTCATTTGAACCTTAGATTTACTATCTGATATCTTTGCTCCATGAGATTCCAGGGAATATTTATATTTGTAACTTAAATAGTTCCTATGTTAAATGAGAATGGAAAGGTTGAGGGATTCTGTGTTTGTGTTTCAATAGTTCCTCTGAGAACTAACATAATCCCTGACATCTTTGGAATATTAAGGCTGTGAGTAGATGCATTTCTATGGATGTTTGAAAAAATAGATATGCTAATGCAAATGGACATGTACTCTGCCTTCTTAAGAGGTATCAGTGGTAACTCTTAGAATCAAATTCAGTGAACTATACTTAGATAGAAATACCTCTTACATTCATATTTAAAGGTTTAGGACCCTGCAGAATCACAGAATAATTTTCTATCAGGAAAAACTATACCACATAACTCACTTAGGTCAAAGTAAGTTGTGTGTGTGTGTGTGTGTGTGTGTGTGTGTGTACACACATGTGCACAGTCATGCACATGCACGAACATTTGTATTTGTGTACAGATGCAGGCAGCTGCATTTGAAAAAGAGAGATGGAGATAGAGAGACAGAACACTCTACAGAGTGTTATTTTTTTCTTGTGTCCAAATTATCTCAGTATGAAGTAATTTCAGCCCTCAAAACAATGCACTAACTTTTACAACTATTGGAGAAGTTGCTGAGTTTCTCTAAATGACTATTTCACAAATAAAAATCTATTAGAAACTAGGAACAATCTGATACACCTTTTGTCAGCAATGGTACTTTATTTTTAAATTATTATTTTTTGTTTTATCACAAGACACACTTCCCGATAAAGATCTGAAAAAATGCCTTTGTACATTACATCCTCTAAAAAAAGGTTATTTATTATTTACTGAGAATTCATTAAGCACCTATGCTAGGCCTGGAGCCAGGAAGACTTGAATTCAAGTTGAGTTTCAGACACTATATCATCTTGTATATCATATTATTTGTATTATAGTACCCACCATCTCAAGGAGGGTAGAGGAAAAGTGTGTAAATGGAATTAGCTCACCCTCATTCTTTCTTTAGACTCTAGCCACCAGGAATAATATCACCCCACCCAACTTAGAATTAAGTGGGGAGTGGGAGGTCTGTGATCCACATGTGATAGTAAGTGACAAATCAAAAACAAGGGACTGCCCCTTCGACAGTCCAAAACAGTATTGAGGCTGCCATTTGTCCATGTGAAACTAGAGGTAGACGCAGTAAGTGACAAAAGCTACTATCTTTTAAATATGATGGTAACTTCCTGTGTGTGGGAAGCCAATAAGAGACTAGATAAAAATCTGAGACTCCTCTTTTTACCCCTTTTGTGATCCTTGTGATTTCTTCTTGAAAAGTACCTTATTGAAAAGCTTTAAGTTCCTATCAAACCTGAATTTAAAGGGTTAACACTGTTAACACAGCAAGGAATGCAGCTGCCTGTTATAGCAAAGGCCAAGATACTCCCCAACTTGGCTTTCTGATAAGAACCTAGTCAAAATTCAGCCTTGGCCTTGGTCTATTCTGAAGCCAATGTTTTGTGTTTTGATGTGACGTAATTTGTAACTTCTGCCCATCTGCAAAGTTTGGGGGGGTTTCTTTTGTGTGAAATGAGTCTTGAACATATATAATAAACTCCATGCTCCTGGAGCCAGAGCTGGAAGCATGAGGTAAAAGACAACTCCCTTGTTCTGTCCTTATTTCCTTATCAACTAAACTGTCCTTTTCAGATTATCAGAGATGATAAAGAGATCTCCACACCTGTGGAGGCAGTTGTGGCTAGAAGCCTTGCTTAATTCACCTCTGTGCCCCTCTGCTGGGGCCTCTAAATCCCTACCTGGTTCAGGCCTCTGGTCCAGGCCAGAGTTTCTCTTTCTCATTTTCCCTACCTTCAACCTTCCTAATTGTAAATAAACCACCATAAAAGTCATCCTGACTTGGGCCTATTTTATTTCGAAATCAAGTTAATTGATTTCTGGCGACCAAATGTTAAATATCTAGTCCAACCATAATAATTCCCAATTTTCGCCTCTTAAAAAAGGAAGGAGGAAGAGAACATGGAACACAAAACATCAGAGAATAATTATTAAAAATTGTATATATATATATATATATGTATATATATATATATATATATATATATACACACATATATATGTAATCTGGGAAAATATAATAATTATTTTTTTAAGAAAAGAAAAGAAAACCAACAAGGAAACAATATCCAAATTTCTACCAAAATCATTTCACTTTAGGACAGCTTTAATGGTTGAAGTTTTGGGTTGGTTTTTTTTCAAGCCCAAATCAGTATCTCTACCAACTGTTCAATTTTTTTCCTCTCTGAAGTCAAACAGAAAATGTATTATACCCCAAAGAGAGCATAAGGAAAAAAGACTTGTACAAAAATATTTATAGCTGTGCTCTTTGTGGTGGCAAAAAACTGGAAAATGAGGGTATGCCCTTCAATAGGGGAACGACTGAAGAAATTGTGGTATATGCTGGTGATGGAATACTATTGTGCTCAAAGGAATAATGAACTGGAGGAATTCCATGTGAACTGGAAAGACCTCCAGGAACTGATGCAGAGTGAAAGGAGCAGAACCAAGAGAACATTGTACACAGAGACTGATATACTATGGTAAAATCGAATGTAATGGACTTCTGTACTAGCAGCAATGCAAGGATCCAGAGCAAGGCTGAGGGACTTATGGAAAAGAACTCTACCCACATTCAGAGGAAGAACTGTGGAAGTAGAAACACAAAAGAAAAACAAGTGCCTGATCACTTGGGTGGATGGGATATAATTAGGGATACTGATTCAAAATGAACACCCTAATGCAAACATCAGTAATATGGAAATTGTCTTTATCAATGACACATGTAAAACCCAGTGGAATTATGTGTAGGCTATGGTAGGTGGTAGGAGGAGGAGAGGGATAGAACATGAATCCTATAACTATGGAGAAGTGTTATAAATTAATAAATTAAATAAAAAATTTTAAAAAACAGGTAACATTGTCCTTGGCACATATAAATGATTAATAAATGCTAATATACTTAAAAATGTATTATCCCTGTTCCACCTCATATCTCTCCTAATACTTAAAATCATCTATCATATCTGCTCTTTAATTTTCTCTTCTCCATACTAAATACCACAAATACCTTCACTCGGCTCTTATATGGTCTCCAGGTCTGTCAACAATCTAGTCAACCTATACAGAATTCCCTCTAGTTTGTCAATGTCATTCTCTGATGGTTTGGGAATATTATTGTGCTAAAAGGAATGATGACTGGAGGATTTTTATGTGAACTGGAATGACCTCCAGGAATTGATATAGAGTGAAAGGAGCAGAACCAGGAGAACATTGTACACAGATACAGATACATTATGGCACAATCAAATATAATAGACTTCTCTACTAGCAGCAATGCAATTCAGGACAATCCAAAGGAATCTATGAGAAATAATGCTATCCACATTCAGAGAAAGAGCTGTGGGAGTAGAAATACAGAAGAAAAACATATGATCAATCACATGGTTGGATGGGGATAAGATTGGGGTTTTAATGCTAAACGATTGCTCTATTGCAAATAAGAATAACCTGGAAATAGGTTTTGAACAATGATACTTGTATAACCCAGTGGGATTGCCATCATGTCCAGAAGGGGGAAGGGAGAGGGGGAATCATGAATCCTGTAACTATGGAAAATATTCTAAATAATAAAAAAAAATTGACTGTCAATGTCTTTCCCACAATAAGACACCCTAAACTGAACAAGGAAGTCTAGATTTAGTATAACTAGGACAAAATATAATGGGGCAATCACCTACTTCCTCCTAAACACTATACCTCCATTAATACAATCTAAGTTTCTATTGTCTTTTTATTGGATGGGGCCCATCACTGTCTTACTATTGACTTATACTGAGTTTGCAATAAAATAAAACCTTCTGGCCTTCTATTGAAATTAAATATGATGTGGATAGCTGCATTCTAGATATCTCCATTTGAAATTTTCTAAAACAAATTATATTTGTCTTGTAAAATTGTCCTTTCCCCACATTTTCATAATTCCATTGAGCGTATCCCTAATCTCCTAATCACCCAGGTTTATAGCCTTCACATTACAGTCAGGCAATAAATATTTGTTAATCATTTACTCTGTGCCATGCACTGTGCTAAGCAATAGGGATAATAATCTAAATTCTAAGCAATAAGACAGTTCTTGCCCTCAAGGAGCTAACATTGTAATTAAGGAAGGCAAAACATAAAAAGGAGCTGAAAAAGTATGGGAGTTGGAGAAAGTTCCCAAACTGCTTCAAAGTGTTAAAGTTCTGAGAGTTAGAAACACAGTTAGGAAGGGAATGAAGCATGACCTACTTGAGCTTTCCTCAAAATGGAGCTTCTTCACCCCCAGACAGTACTTTAAAAAGGAATTAGTATGAGAAAAAGAAGTTTCAGGGTGTAATGTAGGGGCTGGCTGCCATGCAGGATAAGAGTGGAGGATGGAATTAGGTCAGCCCCCAGGACTTTAGGCTGGAGTAGAGAATAGTATATATCCCAAGGGTCCTGCACCCAAGCTGGCTGAGAGATAGGTGAAACTCTCTCACTAGAAAAGCCAATCCCCTTTAAGCTCAGGATTCTATGGCCCTGTCCTGAGAAATGGGAGTAATCCTATTGGTAAATAGGTGAGGTCAAACAGGAAGGAGGTTGGCACTTTCTGGACCTAATAGCTTAATGGAGTTTGTCAGCTGTAGCTTATAGAATGTTCTGACTGCTGATGTTACTTGGCCTTGGTTAAGGTAGGGCAATGACTTCAAGATCTTTAAGCTTAAAGGTTAAAGGGGTTTATTGGTGATAGATTGAAACAGGTAAAGGGGAAAGGAAAGTGGATAAGGTAAGCTAAGATCTTGAGATGACTAACTTCAATAAACTACACTAAGAAATACTGAAGGTCTTCTTAAGATGCAGAAGTAAGAATGCCTTGGGAGCAAACTTAACTCTGATATACTTATAAGCTGACCCAGGGCTACAAAGCCCTGGGCCAGATGGTGATGTCTTGAAGATAGAAATAAACTCTTGTTTCCTAAAGGGTTTGCCAATGAGCTGTTGATATTTGGCTAGCAATGGTAGTTGTGCCTACCTGCCTAAGGAAATCTAAACCCAAACCACCCTGGAGCCCAGTCCCATGTTCCTCCTCCCTCTCCCAGAGTGCAGCCTAGAAGAAGAAGTGAAGTCAGGGGTCTGGGACCCTTCTTTTATACCCTCACTTCAAACCGTCATCCTAGGACCTGCCTGGGACTCATGCCAGGTTCTATGTTCTAAATGGGCAATTGCCAGCTTGCACCCATGAAAACATGGTTGCAGGTTTTATACGCTATAAGGATGAGAAGGAAGCTATTATATATTGAAATCCTGAGTCAGAAGTATACTTGGGGGGGAGGGGGAGAGAGAGGGGAATCATTTTTTTTTCTTTCTGTCTTCCTCATCCCCAACTCTAAATCAATTGTGAAGCATTTTTTTTTTTATTTTTCCCTCACAATATGTTGAATTCATTTATTCTTTTCAAATCACAGAAAACCCTATTTTAGGTCCTTTTAACTTCTTACCTAAACCAATGTTAACACCACCTGATTTTCTTGCTCCCAGTCTTCTTGATCAATTTTTTAATAATTTCTCACTCCTTATGAATCCATTTATCCTAGCACAATAGGGCCTTCTGTCCTCCACTATCTCCTCAAATCTGCCCAAGTGTATATCTATTGCTTTACTCTACATGGGGTTTTCTTCACAAAGAAACTGGAATGGTTTGCCATTTCCTTCTACAGGGCATCAACTTTGGTTAGAATTCTCCAGCATAACCTATCTATCTTGGGTAATCCTGAACAACACAGTTTTAGTTTCATTGATTTACACAAACACCTCCAAGATAACAAGTCAGTGATCCAGGAAAAGTCCAGTCTTGTCCCCCTTCCCCTCCCCTAATCCATCTTCATCATAGCTTCTAAAATATTTTTTTCTAAAGCACAGATATGACCAGGCCATTCCTCTGATTAGCAATTCTTAGGAGCTCCCTAATGTCTTTATTATAAAATATTAATTCTTTTGTCTGATATTTAAAGACTTCAGCCATCTGGCTCTGAAAAGATTTTATATTTCTAAGTTTTGTTTATTCTACATTATATCCCAGTGAAACTTAATGATGAACTAGTCCCCATACTTGGCCTTCTTTCACTTTCTGTGACTTTCTAGATTCCTTTACTCAAACCATCCCCTTTTCCAGAAATAGATTGCTTCAATACTACTTTGGCCACACTTCCAAAATGACTATTCAAATTTCACCTCCTCTTTTTACCTTTCCTCAAGTCCCTAAATGGCATTATTTTTTCTCTAATCTTTTTGAAGAGTACACAATGGGAACAGATAAGTAAATAAAACATATAGGCAAAGTAAAGTAGAGATACATTAACAATTTTTGAGAAAGGGATAGACTTCCCATAGGAAATATCACCTGAGCTGAGCCTTGAAAGAAACTAAGGCCTCTAAGAGGAAAGGTGAGTAATGGAATTATTCCAGGTTTTTTGGTGGGGCAACAGCCTGGGCAAAGACATCAAGGTGAGAGATGGAAAGTTATGTAGAGAGGATAGGCCATTTTGATTGGAAAGTAATTCTGGAAAGGAGAGTAGGAGCTATATATATTATGAAGAGTTTTATGATGACAAAGGAATTTTATTACAACTATATGCACTGTGAAGAAGCTAGGTGATGCAGTAGATTGGGTTACAAATCAGAGGCAAGTAGATCTGAGTTCAGATATGGTCTTAGATATTTGTTATCTTTGTAACCAGAAGAAAATCACTTAATCCTGTTTGCCTCAGTTTCCTCACATGTAAAATGAGCTAGAGTAGGAAATGATCAACCACTTCAATATCTAAGCCAAGAAAACCTCAAAAGGGGTCATGAAGAGTTAGCCATGATTAAGACTCAATGATAAGATAGGAAATAGTAATCCAAAATACTTTTATAGGAGAATGACAAAGGCAGTTCTGTCCTTTAGGAACATCAATTTAGGAGATGTGTTAAGAAGGAACTAGAGAGAAAGGAAACAATTGGAGGAGAGATATCAATCATGAGGCTTTTGCAGAAATATAGGTGAGAGGTTTTGTGGGTTATTTGTGTGATAAGAAAGGCACAGCTATTGAAGATGTTGTAGGGATAGAATAAGCAAGATGATAACCAACTGGATATAGAAAATAAGTGAAGATGAAAGGTAAGGATGAAAGATGACTCCTAACTTATGATCTCAAGTGACTATAAACATAGTATGTCTGATAGAATTTGGGAAGTTAGGAAGAGTTAGTCTATGAGGGAAAGATAATCACTTCTATTTTAGACATATTGAGCTTGAGATACCTCTGGAACCAATAGATAGTGATATCTATCAGACAGTTGATAATGTGGGACCAGGGCTCAGAAAGAATGTAGTTTTAAGGGTAATCTGCATAGAGGTAGTAATTGAATTCATGAGAAATTAAGTTAGGAAGAGAGAATAGAAAGAAAAGAGGGTTCTAAAACAAGCACTGTGGTACATGCCAGGGTAAGAAATGTAGGATGGATCCTGCAAAAGAGAAGATTCAATCAGATAGTAGGAGGGGAGCCAGGCGAGAAGTATCATCAAATATGAAGAAGAGGATCATAGAAGTAATCAATTAGGAAGTTGTAGGACCAAAGGAGTATTCAATAGTGCCAAAAACTAAATATAATTTGTGGTAGGGGGAAAACATACATCCTAAAGTCCCTAAATTTAGTTTGGGTTAGATTTTCCTAAAAAGAACGAGAAGCCATCCCTTAAACTTGACTGGTCTAGAGAAGAAATCTCAAACTTGGGACCTAGGTCCATAATATTCCTTAATGTGTGGCCCACAGTGATCTTTATGTATGTTGTAGTGTACATATATAAATTCTAGATTAATTGGATACTACTGGTCTAGAAGATTAGAGCTTGGTAACTTCCTAATTGCCCAGGGCAAATGGCCAAATTTATTTGATCATACACCCCATCGTTAAAATCATTTTGAGTAAACATCCTCAATCTGTGCACAGTTTTTATTTTTTAATTATACATACAAATATATATGTAGATATACTATTTTACTTATTCTATACATTATAAAACACAGAAATATGAAAAGAACAAGAGAAAGATAAAATAATATTTGACCCTAAAATTAATAGGAAGCCTTATCTGGACTTTGTTGAATAAGACATAGTAAGATCTGAGTATTAAGAAAATAATTTTGACCATGTAGAGAGTTGATGGGTTAGAGATGGAGACACATGAAGTAGATAGGACAATTAAAGGGTTATTAAAATAATACAGACAAGAGGTGACAATGGATCTGAAAAAGAGACTAATGGCTGAATGAGTAGAGAAAAGGGAGCAGATCCAAAACCTGTTATGGAGGAAAAGGGACAAAACTGGTCGTTTTATTAGATAGATTCCGTGAGTAACATTGGAAACTAGATGATGATACCCAGGTTTTGAACCTGGGTGACTGGAAAGAAAGTGGTACTTTCAATAAAGAAGAGAAAGTTTAGAAAAGACATGGATTTGGGGGTGATAAAAATATAAAGATGTCTAAGATACAAATACCAACCCAAGTATACAAGTCACTCTTTCTTACTCAAAAATGTGTTTAGGTATGTGTTTAGGGTGAGGAGGGGAAGACAGACTTTTTTTTTTTTTTTAACCCTTAACTTCTGTGTATTGGTCCCTAGGTGGAAGAGTGGTAAGGGTGGGTAATGGGGGTCAAGTGACTTGCCCAGGGTGACACAGCTGGGAAGTGTCTGAGGCCGGATTTGAACCTAGGACCTCCCGTCTCTAGGCCTGACTCTCTATCCACTGAGCTACCCAGCTGCACCAGAAGACAGACTTTGAGAGAGCAGACATGGCCAGGTTCTTACCAGTTACTACCCTATGTGCATGGCCTTTCCTCTAAAGGGCACCTACCTCATCTACAAGGCAGTGGGTGAAAGAGAGGACAAAAGGGTAAGTATCCTGGGCAAGAGAATTTTACCAATAGTGCCTGTCTACTTACAGCAGCGTGTGTCCAAGGAAGGTGGGTTTGAACTGCCCTAATTGGACACAGATCTCAGAAATGAGGATAGGGAGAGGTTTATGAACTTGCAAAGCAAAGGGAGGGGGAAGGTGGGTAGTCATAGTTGTATTGGAGACAAGCGCCACAATAGACAATATTGTAGAGGATAGGATGCTATTCATGTTCCCATCCTCTGACTGGCTGATCATGCACTGTAGAGTTATATCATTGTCATATGGGAGAGCCAAGGATTGGGCTATGGAGACCACTGAGTTAGAAAGCAAAAAGACTAGTCCTTGAAGAATCAGGGCTCCCAGACTAATTGATTATATGTCAATATATCTTTTTGAACACAGGCATTTCTATGTAGAGAAGAGAGGACCACATTTCTCTAAAGCAGTCCTATGTCCTTGATGAAATCTTTTCTGTGATGCAACTAAGTAAACCTTATTTATGTTAAATGTTATATGGTCTATGAGAGTCTTATTTTGCCCTATTTCTAAGCCTGAATCACTAGCCTAAGACCTGACCCAGAGCAAAGGTCAAAAAGAATGAAGACTTTGAACAAAAGCCTTTGGACATGATAAATAAGCTAACCTTGGTAACCCTTGAGAGGAATGTTCATTTGAGGGATTCGTTTAGAAACCAGATTGCAAGGGGCTGAAAAGCCAGTTGGAGAGGAAGAAATGAAAGCAATGAATGTAAATTGCTTTCTCTGGGAATTTAGTTGTGAAAGGCTATGAACATAGTAGACTCTTTAATAAATGCTAAAATATAAAAATAAATCATTACCTAGTCGTGTATGCCTTCTCATTTATATACTAGTACCTTTGATATTTCAAGCAAACTTTTGAACTTTGTGTTCATGCTTCTTATTAAATTTGTCACATTCCCATAGCTTGACAAGATTTTTTTTTCAATTACAATATGATAAACATTCATTAGGTACCTACTATGTGTCTGGCACTATATTAAGTGCTGGGAATATGAATGGGGGACGGGGAGGCAGTCCCTGCCCTAATGTAATTCACAATTGAAAACAAGAATACAGAAATGGAAAAGGAAAATGAAGCAAGAAGGGAGAAGGAAATGAAGGGATGAATGGAATTTTGAATTCTCGATACACAAAAGTAAGGTTTTGGTTGGTTGCTTTGGTTTTATTTGTTTGTTTGTTTTTTGCTCAGTCTTCCCATCTTAAAATCAGTAGCAAAATAACTGAGAGTACTAATGAAGTTTGAGGACCAAAGCCGGAAAAAAAATCCTCATGGTGATGACTTTCCTGATGATGAACTTATTTAGGGGTGAAGGAGAAAAGTAATAAAAATGATGGTGGAGTCAAAACCCAGCAGAACAGCTGATTGCAATTGAAATAAATGCTTCTGATTCTTATCCAACATGTTAGCTATTCCTTCTAGCCTCGGGTGATATGTATTTCAATAAGCCATGGCATCAATTCCTTTATTTGAGTTACTGATAGAAATGTTGACTAGTATCATTAATCAATTAATCAACAAGCATTTATTAAATGCCTATTATGTACTTACATCATAGTATGCAATAGGGATACAAAACTAATAATGAATTAGACTCTGCCCTCAAGGAAAATGAATTGTATATAAAACGCTAGGGCATTCATTGAGTGTGACCATTGGGCCAGTTTGATCATTGAATCTGATTATGTTCCTATTTTTCCCTTACACCACCATTCTTAGTCATAATGGAGAGTAAGAGGGTTTCCTTTAAATTCTTTTTTTAAACTTAAATTTATTTATTTATTTATTGGTTTATTTGTTACATTAAGATATCCAAGTAATTCCCACCATCTATCCTTTCACCCACTTAGAGAAGGTATCATTTGACAAAAAGATATATGAATACATAAAATTACGTCTTGTTTATTTCTATTAGTTTTTCCTCTGGAGTTGGATATATACAAGTCATTCTTCAATTTCTGTTGATATATACAATGCTCCCTTTGTTGTCTTCATTTAACTCTTCATATTTTCATGTAGGTTTTTCCATGATTTAAAAAAAATTGCCTGTTTGTCATATCTTATGGTGCAATAGTATTCTATCACAATTATATGCATAACTTGTTTAGCCATTCACCAATTGATTGTCATTCCTTCAATTTCTAGTTCTTTGCCACCACAAAGGGAAGAACTGTAAATACTTTAGAATATATAGGTTCATTTCCTTTTTCTCTGAATACCTTAGAAAATAAACCTAATAGTGTTAGGCATAATTCCAAAGTTATTTCCAAAATGTATAAAAGTCTTTGTTTAGGGTATGGCACTGATCCATTAAACCTTTCAAAGAAAAAAAAAAAAGAATTGAGGATCATTGAGAGTTTTTGATGTAAACCTTGTGACTCATAAAGATCAATGTTTCCATTTCCCCCCTTAATTTTCACTAATTATATGTTTCACTGATTATATATTTATTAATGTATTGTTCAATTTGATCAGAAATCAAAATGAAACTCATTAGCCCATAATTAAAAGTTTCTCTCTCTCTCTCTCTCTGTCTCTCTCTCTGTCTCTCTCTCTCTCTCTCTCTCTCTCTCTCTCTCTTCCTCCCAACACACACCTCTTAATATTGTTTGTATATATTCATTGCTACACATGGGAGTAAGCCCTTTGGATGATCTAAAGATTTATTGTGTGACACTTTCATGAATTTTTCTAAGCTATCAGGAAAGTAACTCTCAGAGGTGATGTGACTTAAACAAAGTTACATACATTATGACCCAGCCTGGACCCAAGCACTTCTGACTCAAGATTTATTTTTTTCTGCTAGAATATGATTCCTCCCATATGCATTATACCACATAGATATTTTTACACTTCTTTCTACACCAGAAAGAAATATAATTACAAGCAAAATATCAAGAGAAGGGCAGCTGGGTAGCTCAGTGGAGTGAGAGTCAGGCCTAGAGACAGGAGGTCCTAGGTTCAAACCCGGCCTCAGCCACTTCCCAGCTGTGTGACCCTGGGCAAGTCACTTGACCCCCATTGCCCACCCTTACCAATCTTCTACCTATGAGACAATACACCAAAGTACAAGGGTTAAAAAAAAATATCAAGAGAAATGAATAAATTAACTATGATCTCACTTGTCATATTTCAATTCTTTTTGGACTAGACTTGTGGTTACATTAGTATATGGAAGTTCTGAAAGGAAACTCTCTACCAAATTTTATGGATACCTGCTTGGTAAAATCAAATTATAAGATGTTGCCTTATGGTGCTGCCTGGGGCACTGAGAAGTTAAGTAACTCATAGGGTTACACAGTCAGCATGTCTCAAAGATGTGACTTGACACAAGAAAAGACAAGTACAAGCGAATACGATTTCTTGATTCTGAGGTTGATTTCCTTCCCACTAAGTCATGTTGCCTCTCCATATTTAAATGTCTACAATGTTTAGTTTTGTGCATTGATTTCAAGGTACAGTATAGAAGTTTCTCATCCTGGGCAACCAATAGTAATACCACAAGGGGTAGATGTGAGAAGGAGGTGTTAGTTACCTTTATAGTGATTAATACTAGATTATCAATCTTTTTATATGAAGGAGTACTTTATTTTTCATTTTTAAAATATTTTTCCATGTTACATGATTCATTTTCTTTCCCTCCCCTTTTCCCTCCCCCCTCCTGGAACCAATAAACCATAAACCCTTCCCCTGGGTTATACAAATGTTATCACTTGATATCTATTTTCATATTATTGATTTTTGCAATAAAGCAATCTTTTAAAACCAAAACCCCAAATCATATACCCATATAAAAAAAAGATAAGTCATATGTTTTTCTTCTGTGTTTCTACTCCAACACTTATTTCTCTTGATGTGGATAGCTTTCATTCTCATAAAGTCCCTTGGGATTGTCTTGTAATAGCAAAGTACATTACATTGCATTGTTCCATAATGTTTCATTTTCTGTGTACAGTGTTCTCTTGGTTCTGCTCATTTAACTCTGCATCAGTTCCTGGAAGTTCTTCCGGTTCACAGAGAAATCCTCCAGTTCATCATTCCTTCAGCACGATAGTCTTCCATCACCTTCATATACCACAATTTGTTTAGCCATTCCCTAATCGAGAGATACACCCTCAGTTTCCAATATTTTTGCTACCACAAAAAACATGACTATGAATATTTTTGTACATACATTTTTTATTATTATCTCTTTAGGGTACAAACCTAGTGGTGGTATTGCTAGATCAAAGGACATGCATTCTTTTAAAGCCCTTTGGGCATAATTCCAAATTATCTTTCAGAATGGTTGGATTAGATGATCAGTCTTAAAGGATATTAGGTATATGAAAGAAAATACCATTCCTAAGATTGTTATAGAGAACCTGAGACATCATTAATAACAAGGTGTTGGTTATTCAAATGTAGGATGGGAATTTCTGTATTTTCTTTTGTTTCAATAAAAAAAACAACAACAACTATACAGTCATTTACCAGATTTTCTTTACAGGTGAGTATAATTCATAGAAAGTGAAATGTGAATTGCTATAATAGAACATTAGCTAAATAAAACATTGAAGAATTCATATAAAAGTTGCCCACTGCAGAGATATGTAGATTGTGATTATGTGAACTCTTGAGTTTCTGTTTGGAGTATATATAGATCTATTTATCTATCTATCTATCTATCTATCTATCTATCTATCTATCTATCTATCTATTCTTATATCTATATCTATATATCATATTTTTCATCTACACATATGGCATGAAGGCCACCTCTGAATTTTGGAAACTCTACATTAATAAGCAAAATACATAAATGGAACCCTCCATGAGGTTTCCAAATTCACACTAAATGACACTAACTTCAGCCAAGAAGCACATGCTCAGCAGTCGTACTGTGTAATAGTGTAGAACATTGCTCCAGTTGCTTAGTTGGCAATAGAGAGGGTTCTAATTTGCTAAGAGATTCAGATGGAAATCCTCATCCTGGCACTCAAAGCATTAAACAAATTGCCTCCTTCAATATGATTTTCCAGAGTGCTTATGCTGAATTGAAATATTACAAAATGTAGCCTTTCTGTATAGATCCATTTAGGTGTATCTTTCTGAGTTTTTTTTTTTTTTTTCTCATAGTTAAAGTGATTTTCTGTTGGAAAAACTATATCCAAACAGAAACTATTTTTGTAGAATAGGTCAAAATCATTTGCTTTCTACCCATGACTATTTTTTATTCAGTTAGAGATAGAAACTATATTTGTGATTTTATAGGTGTACAAAACTCTAGGAAATTGGAATTCTTTTTAACAATGTAGAATAGCACCTTTTCTGCAACTTTTAGCTTTAAAGACTTACTTGGAATAATACTGACATCTCAGATAAGGGACTCTCCTAAGGACACAAAATATGTGTCAGTAGAGGAACTTGAACCCTGATCTTCTTAGCTCTGAGATAGGCTGTCTAGTCGCAAAAAGTTGCCTATTCTTCATTTCAATTGATGTTACATCCTACTGAATTCCAGCTCCATCTGTAGGGTATCTGCAACTTCTTGGCATTTGATTAAACTTGGCCCAAGTTTCAACTTTAGTTTCTACTTATTACCAATGTTGCCCATTTTCTAGGATCTTTCTCAATGGCATTTATAGGTTCTAAATGAGTTACTACATAAAAAAATGTTTCTAATATATTTTAGCATGAAATAAAATATAGAGAGTTGCAATGGAAACCAGTTATATCAAAATATAGATATCTATTTATCTAACATTGCTTAAGAATTTTGCTCTTTCTTTGTGATGAACTCTTACTGTCTTTAATATTCTATAATTTGTCCTTTTCCATTGCTTTAGTATATTTATTCTTGTGATTCAGCTCACTGCATTCGGTTAGTTCATAGATGTCTTTCCAAGTTTCTTTGAAATTGTCTGCTTTTTAATTTCTTATAACAATATACTATGCAATAACATTCACATACCACAGCTAATCAACCTGTTCCACAACTGATAGACATCCCTTTAGATTCCAGCTTTTTGCTCAACAAAATTAGCTGCTGGAGGTAGATTTAGGTAGTTCAGTGGATAGAGAGCCAGGTCTGTAGACAGGAGATATCCAGTTCAAATGTGGCCTCAGACACTTCCTAGATATGTGACTCTGAGTAAGTCATTTAACCCCAATTACCTAGCCTTTAGTCCTCTTCTGCCTTGGAATTGATAGTATCTATTCTAAGACAGAAAGTGAGAGTTTTAAAAAAAAGAACAGCTACATATAATTTTTTACATATAGGAACTTTTCCTGTTTCTTTGAAAATGGTTTAGCTGGGTCATGTATACACTTTTTGTATATAAACACTTTTTTTTTGTTTTGTTTTGCTGTATTTTTATTTTTTACTCAATTTCCCCAGTTCTCCACATTTTCCAATTACATTTTCATCTGGTTAGCTGGTAAGGACTATTGCAGGACTTGTTTGACACCTTTGAATTATAATTACTACACAAACTCACAAAATATAGTTTTATTTCCAAGTTAATGAAACCAGATAGACCTCTTTTTGTGTATAATTTCAAATCACTTTCCAGAATGGTTGTATGCATGCTGTGAAGAGTGAATCAAACTCTCTTTGTTTATCAATCAGCTACTTTTAAGTTAATCAATCAAAAACTTAAGTACCTCTACTTAAGTACCTTACCAATCACTAAGTATGAGAGTTCACAAGTCACTTGCTAGAGTGGGTGACTACTCCAGAGGTCACTGCCCCCCTCCTGGTTAGTGCTAGGCAAACTGAAAGACTGTGATTGGTTCCTATAAAGTGTGGAAGGGACAGGAAGGGACATGGAAAAAGGACTATAAAAAGTCTTGAACTTCCTGTCCAAGGGTCTTCTCCTTGAGGCTTCTCCTTTGGACTTCTTCTTTGGAGGACGTCTTTGGGACTTTTGGACTTCGATTTTTTTTTTTTAATTTTAAACCCTTAATTTCTGTGTATTGACTTATAGGTAGAAGATTGGTAAGGGTAGGCAATGGGGGTTAAGTGACTTGCCCAGGGTCACACAGCTGGGAAGTGTCTGAGGTCAGATTTGAACCTAGGACCTCCTGTCTCTAGGCCTGGCTCTCAATCCACTGAGCTACCCAGCTGCCCCCCTTCGATTTTGACTTGGAGCTTTGGGCCTTTTGAATGGAGTTTTCAGCTTTGGAACTTCCACTTTTGGCTTTGGAGCTTCTTGGAGTTGAGGACTTTCTTTTTGGCTTCATTGCTGCCTTGATGAGCTTAGTTCACAAGGGTTTTTCTGCATTGTCTAGATCCTATCTGGCTTGCTGGTGAGTGACTAGGATTCCCACATGGAAATTGGAACTCTTTTGGGAAGTGAGCTTCATTTCACTGGATCAGCATTTAGGGTAAGCTAGGCAGTCTCTTTACCTTCCACATTTCCTTCTTTTTACTAATATTCCAATTAAACAAAATTGATTAAAGCTGCTAACAGTTTTCCTGACTTAAGGGATAATAATCAGTGACCACTTTTTTATAACTCTCTTATTTAGTCAAAACACCAATTTAAACATTATAATGCACAACTCAATCAAAAGTATATGGATGTACTTTCTTTTCCCTTAGGTCTCTAACATTGATCATTTTCCCTTTTTGCTAATCTGATGGGTGTGAGAGAGATTACTTTATTTTGCATTTCCTTAATTACTAGTAATTTGGATTATTTTTTCACATGGTTATCTTTACTTTAGACTTGACTACTAATTTAAAGTTATCAATTAAGTAATAGTCCTTATTCATACACATTTTGCCATTTCTCTAATTAGCTTATGACATGGCTTTTTATATTTGTCATATATCCATTTGGAGTTCATCTTGATAGCAGATATGAGATATTGGTCTAAATCTGATTTCTTCCATTTTACTGTCCAATAAGTCTGGCAGTTTCTGTCAAACAGTGTCTTTATCCCCATAGCTGGGGTGTTTGAACTGAGGCTTGAGGAAGACATGGATCAAAGAAGACACAATTGAGGAAAAAGCATTGCTGGCATAGGAGATACCCAAAGATAGAAGTAGAATCTATTTGGAATATCTGATAATGGCAGGGGACCTTGCATTTCCCTTGGACACCCCAAATCCTAGAAGTGTTTCAGGTCAAACAGAAAGCAGGAAAATTCCTTTCCTTCCTTGTATTCTTGTAATGCTGAGGAAAAGGTAACTCTGGGCATCAGAGACCCTTAATGTGAAAAGACCCCTGAGAGGAATATTCCCCTTGGATTCTCCCCTAGATTATGAGAGGAACACAGGTATACATCTCCTGGTTATGCTCAGATACCAATGGGATGTATACAGAACATCTACTTGTCCCCTAAACTATTCATCATCACCCCCTGTGTCTTTGGGACATAAAACATTGCTCCATCCCTGGTCAGATGACAAACATCTCCCACATCTGCCTCACCTCATGCCATCATCACCCTTTCTCTGGTCATTTAGCCCTTGTTGTCAAAAGGGTATTATATAAAGCCCAGAACACATCTCTTCCAGGAGGCAGTACACCACCTGCACTGTTCTACCAACCAATTCAACATGAATACCAAATTAATAAATTTCTCTTTTTATTTCCAAGCTAAATTTTGGAGTCTTGCATTCTTGCAAAGGGTACCTGTCCCAAACTTGGGTTCACCTAAATTCCCCTAAGTCTAAGGCTAGAAAAATAGATTAAATCCAGATTTTGTAGAGTTTTAAATGTCTTGCATTTTAGATAATAACCTACTAACATACCTGGATTCCTTTAAGACGTAACTAAAATCCCATCTTTTACAGGAAGGCTTTACCCACCTCAGTCCCTTAAACAACAACCACAAAATCCTTACTTTCTCTCTTAGACTTAATACAAATATTAGTTCCAAAGCAGAAAGGAGATAATGGTTATGCAACTGTGATTACGTGACTTGCCCAGAGCCACACAACTAGGAAATGTCTGAGGTTAGTTTGAATCTAGATCCCCCCGTGCCAAAGAGTGGCCGGACACTAATGGCTGGGCCACCTAGCTGCCCTACCAGCTACCAGCCTGTTTTAATTCTACTGCCTTCCCTGGCTTCTCTTAAGTCTTATCTAAAATTCCATCTTTTATAGGAAGCCCTTATCAAGTTCCCAAATTCCAGTGTTGTCCCTATTAATTTCCTGTTCATCTTGTATGGAGTTTATTCCATACATATTTGTTTTCATATAGTAACTTCCCACTAGATTATAACATCCTTGAGGGCAGGGACAACCTTTTGCCTCTTTTTTTTTTTTTTTTTAAATCCTCATGGTTTAGCACAGTAGCTAGCACATAATAGGTGATTAATGATTGTTTATTGATTTATCAATTAATAGGGATCTAATCGATCTTCCTAAATCAGAAATATGGCCAGTCCTCTGCTTTGGAATAATATTTTGGCAGTTATGTGGAGGAAGAAGTGGAGAAGATTGGACCTAGAGAGAGGGAGACCAATTTGGAGGCAATTAGAATATTTGAAGGTCTCCTGTGATGATACTTGAACTGTGGTATTTGGTTGTTTTAACAAAGTGAAGGGGCAGATTGAGATGTGTTATGGAAGTGTAATTAATAGGACTTGGTAGCAGATATGGGAGGAAAAGAAGAATTAAGAGGTGATGATGACTAAGATTTTCAGCCTGGATAAACTGGAGGATAGTGGTATCCTTTGGAAAAAATTGAGAAGTTAAAAGAGGATGAAGGAAATAGGAGAGGAGATACTGAATTCCATTTTAGACCAGATGACTACCTTTCCTAGCTCTGTGTTTTAAGACCAGAGACTTTCTTTTAGCTTATTTTTTGTTTTTGTATTGGTCCTGGCATATAATGAGTCAATAACTTTATTGATTGACTTTTTGAGTAAACAATTTACTACAGTTTTGTGTGGGGATGCAAGGGAAAAATAGATGGATTTATTTTAAGTGACAAATTTTCTATTGTGTGAATTAAGTAATGCCTTTGAGTTCTGCAGTAGTTTCTAGATTAATAAAAAAAAGTATAGAGCATCATCTGAAGGCATTATATATTATGAGGTCAGTAGCCTGTAAATAATATAGGGGAAAATGCAGTCTTTGCTATATTAATTGCATATGCTGCTTTTTAGTGAAGTCATTCTTACTCTTGGGAAATCAGAAAACTGTTAACTTTTTGTTTGTGTGCTTTTTTCTAACATATATTGGTGTATGAAGTCTACTGAACAATAATGGGAGAGCTTATAGAAAAAGCACCACTTCTATACAAAGTCAAACATTTTATAAAAGAGACAGTGATGCTTTTTGTTTGTTTTTAGCAAATACTAGTGTATGATGTTGACAAAATATAATAGAATAGCTCCAAAGCAGACAGCCTTTGCTGTATAAAGTCAAGCATTTTGTAAAAGGCAACAAAGATGTTTGCATAAATAAATATTGACCCTGAATTTTAAAGGAAGTGATAAGTGATTTTAGTTGTCAATCGGAGTGGAGAAATCAAAGGACTATGTCTGAAGGAATTGAAAAGAATGCTGTTTGGAAGCTCGTTTAAACAAATAGACTTTCCCAGTTAACAAACAAAAAAGTTCGAGAGGCTAATTGTAAACAAAACTAAAATCATTTTAATTGCAGGAGAAGGGAGTAAATTTGAAAGGCAAGTCAGGGGTGTTCAACACACTGATCACACTCTGGGAACTGAAGGATTATCACCATCAAGGCATTTTCAAACAGTGTACAGTAATAGAAAACAATGTGGGCAAGGCACAAACTGAGATCAAGGCCCTCAGCAAATAGAAATGAAGCTTGATGGAAAGGATGCTGAGAAAATGTTATAATTATTCAAGAATCTTTACAAGCTGTGTAACTAATCAGCAAATCCAGAAAAATATAAAAGGTAAATTGGAGAGAAATCTACATAAAAGATACAGAGGGCATCATTAACTTCAAATACCAATAGAGAGGGAAGATTTTAACTGAAGGAGTAAATATTATAGTAAGTAAAATTTAGGTGGCAAGTAGATAGAGGACTGGACCTGGAGTCAGGAAGACCCAGATTTGGACCCAGATATTTACCTGTGTGTGACACTATTTTCCTCAATTTCCTCATCTGTAAAATGAGCAGGAGAGGGAAATGGCAAAACACTATAACATCTCTGCCAAGAAAATCTCAAATGGTGTTACAAAAAGTCAGATGTCACTGAAAAATGACTGAATAACAGAAATTATTTAGTGGCCCTCCTTTTACATGATCAGTTTGTTCAGTGCCTTCACATCAGTTGAAAACCATGTATAATAGAGAAAATCATAATTTACTAAAAACTTTTTATACTAACATACCTAGATACTTAATGACTTTTCTTAGGCTTATCCAAACTGCCAACATCACTACTCTTGTATTTTAGCGCCACTAATTAAATACCATTAATGAAATAAGGAGAATCACTGCTCAGTCATCATTGACAAGACTTGGATATAAGCACGATCTCTGGTCCAAGACTGATACAAAAGCTAATGTTTGGTGCAAAACAATGTAATAACTACTATACCAATGCTTCTCTGAGTGAGATCTCTTTACCCAAATTATAGCAAAACAAAAATCAGGGAAAGTATACACAAGAGAATATATAACAGACAAGGGAGAATGAAGAGCTCTTCTACTGGGAGTCAAGTAACAGCACAATCAAGAGAAAGTTCTAGATCTTTCCTAAGGGGAAGTTCTTCAAAGTCTTTTATGTCATAATCTGGAGATAGGATAATAATAAAGAATACCAGATCCTCTCAGATCTTCTAAGAGTCTATTCCTTCAGCAACTTGGAGCTGGCCTCTCCCATCTTCCCTCTTGAAGCTTGAATCCAGAAGTACCTGACTCCACACGTGAAGACTGAAAGATTAGAGCTCTCCTACTCTTACTAATTCCTCACTGCATCCCATGCAGAAAAGGACATTCATCTCCAACAGAATCCCATACCAGTGGATTTGGGGACTGGAGTTGCATATAATTTCTTGAATGTCTCCAACTTATTTAAATGTGTTCTTCAAAGATACATATCATTACCTCTTTTTTCAAAGAACATGATTTGGAAAGGAAATAAGATGTATATATCCCCAATTAGAATGCAATCAATAATATAGATAGACAGATAGATAGACAGACAGACAGACAGACAGACAGACAGATAGATAGATAGATAGATAGATAGATAGATAGATAGATAGATAGATAGTAGATAACCAAATTTTAATTTATTGCCATTTGGTTTCTTTAAAAATATCTTTGATGATATCTAAATTTTAGTGAAAATGAATGTACAAAGAAGAATCCCAAGTCCTAGAAAGGTTAATGATTTTCCCAAAGAAGGTATTGGAACAGATGGTCTTAAAAACCTTATCCAACTCTGAATCTGCAATCTTAAAATCCTTTATTAGGTGGCTGGGAAAATGTAAGCAGTGCAAGAAAACATTGGAAGCCAAAATGAAGATTTTTTTTTTAGCATTTTTTTAGTACTTTTAAGTGGTGGAGGCAAAAATAAATCTATGGTCCTTTTCTACACAATCATTCTAAGTGCTTACAGCTATGAGTTTCACAGAATCTTAGAGTTAGAAGAATTATAAGAGGTCACCTAGTAAAACCTATATATGATTCAAGAATTATTCAGCATGCCATGCTTAGTCTGAGGGATTTGTACGCCTTAGGGTAATAAATTGAAAGCAATTTGAGAATAGTGTTCCCTTTATATGCTTTAAATTAAGTTGTATTAGAATTTACAATAATTCAATAAAATATCTAAATCCTTATTGTACGTAAAATACTTTGCAGGACAGATAAGGATGAAAATGAATTAATTCCTGCCTTCAATAAGTTTACAAGAAACTTGAAATGTTAATTGATAACTATATCATCTATATACATAGATATGTGGATATCGATATTAACATATTAATATGCATATTAATATGTAAAAGCACATTTTATTCCTTATCCCTGTACCATGTTAGTTAACACATGTCAATCATTTATTAAGCAACTACTATATTTCCGGCACTATGTTAAGTACCAGAGATCCAAAGAACACTGAAACTGTATCTGCCCTTAAGTAGGTAAGGTTCCTAAGCCTATAAAAACATAAGCAAAATAAATAAATGGTAATAGAGGAAGGTAGACACTAACAGCATGGGAGCACAAGAAAGGCTTCACTTATGAAGTGTTGCATGAACTGAGTCCTGTGGAAATATTTATTCTTTAGAGATTGCAATTTATTAAGTTAAGAATAAGGAGTACATCTTTATAGCAGGGATGCACATATGCCCTGAGAGTTTGCCAGAAGCCTCTTGGGAGTCTCCTGCCTCTTGTCACATGTGACTTCTGGCATCCAGAAGACTAGCCTCTGATCCAGATTGAGGTCCATCTGGCAAATCAGAGAGACCCAGAGAAGTGATATCACAGAAGATTTAGGCTTTAGGTCTAGGAAAGGAAAGTCCTTTTTGGCATTGGAATCATAGCGAGATGAGAAAATTAGGTGAGCATAAATAGCCAGCCATATTTTCTGTCTCTAACCCCCTCTTTTAGTTTATTTAATAAGTAATTATAAATTAAGATAGAGTCTCCAGGGAATTTTACTCTTAACAGTCTTCATAGATAGAAGGGATCCTTAGGGGTAGAGATGAGGAGGGACTTCATAAAAGATATGGAGGAAATACATTCAAACTTAATGAGAAAGGAAATGGAGTGTCCTGTACAAGGAAAAGCAAAAGTAGTTTTGCTGGACACCAGAGTATGTGAAGGGAGGTAACATAAAATAAAGGTGGAAAGGTAATTTGGAGCAAGGTTTTAAAGGGGCTTTAAATGACAAAAAGAATAATTTGTCTTTGTTTCTAGAGGTAATAGAGAACCACTGAAATTTATTGAACAAGGGTGTGACCTGATCAGATTTGTGGTTTAGGAAAACCATTTTGGTTACTTTGTAGAGAATCAAATGAAGAAAGGGAGAAGAGTCAGGTGGCCCATTTAGATGGCTATTGCAATAATCCAAGCAAGAGATGATGAGGCCTAAATTAATATCTTGGCCAGGGCAGTAGCAAGATGATAGATCCAATCCCTTGAGAAACTAGAATTAGTAAAGCTTATCAACCAATTCGATATGTTGGTTAAAGAGTGGTGACTCAAAAATATAGCCAAAAATGTGAACCTGGTTGACTGAAGGCATGATGGTGCTCTCTAATGAAATAGGAAAGTTAGAAGGAGGGTTGAGTTGGGGACAGGGAAAAAGTTAAGTACAGACTCTCTCTCTCTCTCTCTCTCTCTCTCTCTCTCTCTCTCTCTCTCTCTCTCTCCCCCTCCTGCTTTTCATCTCCCCTTTACATTTTGTCTTCCCTTATTAGAATGTATACTTCTTGAGAGTAACAACTACTTCAATGACTTCTTTTTCCACTCTCAGAGAAATTAATTTATTTAATACCTTGGAACAGCTTTTTGAGCTTACAATCTCTCATCCTTACCAGAAGGAGCCTCATCTGCCTTTTTCCTTCCATTCAGTATAACCAGCCTCTTCTTAATGGTGTCCATAGATTAGTTAATTGAAAGAGCTTATAATACTTGTTAAGAGTAGGTCTGACCAACATAGCCATGAGACTCTAGATGAATCTAATGGAGAGGGAGTCAGGTGTGGAATTCCTCTATAGTTTCACTACAATGTTCAGATTCAATATTTATGTATCTATCTTTCTGTCTATCTAGTTTTATTTAAAAATTTAGGCCCTTTAAATAAACTTGGCTCAATAAAGATTTATGGAATAGTTTCTGTACACTTTATTTATCAAGGCAAAAAAGTAGAAATATTTAGAAGCCTAAAAGGAAGGAAGGCTTGAAGGTGTATCAAAATTGATTACTATTCTAGTGGAAACACAGAAGATATGCTATACCTGTCAGTATCAGTGAAATGTATAGAAGAGTGAAAAGTTTTCATATGAAATATTCCCATTCCATTCACAAGAATATAAGAAAGAAAGGAACCTACCTGAGGGAGATTATCCATGAAAATGACTCATTAATATTCCAAAAATGTGGCACCCAGAACTGAGCATGATTCTCATAATCAAGAAGTCTCATAACCAAGAGAGAACATAACAGGAATGTAACTTACTTAATTTAAACCCATTGCATTTATTAATAAAGCTTTTGATCAGAGGAGATATAGTAGATAAGAGGGAATACCTTTGAATCAGCTTCACATATCCACAGAGTCAGCCACACAGCCTAATCAGGCACCTATGTGGTCCCTTAATCTCTTCTACATCAGAATTTCTCCATACTGAAGAACTCAAACAGGTATTAAAATAAGTAGCTACCTTTGACCTGAGGCATATAAGTTTGCCTTATATGTATAAGGGAGAGGGTTGAGGATTCCTTATGGCAGGTTTTCATGGCCCCTGAGCTAGGGAACCCCAAGGTGGCAAAGCCTCTGTCCAGAAAACGTGGCTTGGTCTTTTGAAAACCTCCTCAGCAGATGTTTAAAAGCCCAGAGACAACAAGAGAGTGGAAGGGAGACAAGCTAACTTGCATTAGTATTCCAAGTCTACACTAAAAGGTACTGGAGTTCAGCCAGGACAAGTCTTTTCCTAACTTCAAGAAGCTACTTAGAGAAAGCCCAAGACTGTGAAAAGTTGGGGGATGAGAGAGCTTTAAGGTCTATCCTAGGAAGTAAACCTACCATAAAAGAAGGCAAGCAGAGAATGGGTAGTGGGGGGAATGGAAGGGGGTTCAGAAAAGTGAATAACAATTGATTAAAAGAAAAAGAAATTTAAATTGCCAAAATTCTCAAAAGAAAGAAAATTCATATAAAAATATCTAAACCATAAGCAGATCAACCTAAAATATTTTTTTAAAAGATTGGAAATGGAGTATAAAAACAGGCAAAGTAAATTGAACTAACACCTGAGGAAACATCTAGCACCTTATGGATTTCTAAAAAGGAATTATATCCTAGTAGGATTTTCCAGAATGATTTAAGAGGGAAAACAGAATCTTGAGAAAGGTTAAAAAGGAACAAATTTTAAAATTTAAGGCCTGCTTAGCTGAATTCATGAGCTGATTAGAAAAAAAAAAAGGAATCCATAGGGATAAGTCTCTCTAAGGAAGCAAAAAATTGAACAATAGATGGGGTAAAAAAATATACTGATGAAGTACAATCTAGAAGAAGAGAAGCAAAAAGTAGTAACATTAAGAAGGTATATAGAGGCAACTCAAATATCACAAGTCTCTTAGATCATGGAACACCAAAATGTAAGAAATAATATAAGACATTTACTCAGAATTTTTAAATGTGGAAAACAAAGCCCCTTTTAAAAAATTCACAGATCAATTTCATTTTAAAAAATGCTAAGAATTTCAGTCAGTGAAAGACAATGTACAACTGGCCATATATTTAGGATTGGCAGAAAGTAGATTTTTTTGCTTTAGGAAGATATGTCAGCATCAATTTATATTTCTGAAGGATCTTTTTTATGATGTCAGTTAAGTATTTTAAAATTTGATTTATTTATTGAAACTTTTTGTTTTGACATAGATAAAAGAAATGATCTAATTTCCCTACAAAGTAAATTCTGCTTAATATATATCAACTATTAAGAAAAAAAGAGTGGCTATATCCTTTAATTTTGGCAGTTTGTTACTGCTACTATCTCTGACTAGTACTTGATCATTTTTCCCCCTCTCCACTCAGACTTTATTTACTTCTTGGTATTTACATCTTATATTACATAGTTTAATTTTAGTTCTCATTTCTTCACTGTATCACTTTATATATATATCTTTCCATGTTTCTCTAAATGTTTAATATTTTTCATCAAATTAACATTCTGTTGGATTTATATATCATGTTTTTGCTTCATCTTGTTTAATATACATTTTTAAGTAGCCAGCACAGCTATGAAGTCAATCTGTGCTAGTTGCTTGGAAAGTGGTACCATGTTGGTCTCCTTTCTGGCTTGAGCACTCTATTCATAAAGGCACATTGACAAAGAACATCCAGAGTTAGCAAAGTAGAAGCAATTTGTTTGCATGGAAAGAGTTCTGGCTTTGGAGACAGATCTGTTGTTGAGTCCTTTCCATCAGGTCTGGCTCTTTGTGACTCCAAATGGGTTTTTTGTTTTTTTTTGGCAAAGATATTGAAATGGTTTGCCAGTTCCTTCTCCAGTTCATTCTACAGATAAGGAACCAAGGTAAATAGGGTTAAGTGATTTGTCCAGTATCACAAAGCTAGTAAGTCTCTGAAGCCAAATTTTAACTGAGAAAGTGTAGTCTTCCTGACTCTAGGTCCAGTACATATACACTAGGCTACATAGCAACCCTCTGGAGACAGACTACATGGGATAAGATATTAACTCTAGAGCCTACTATCTTTGTGAACTAAATCAAGATATTTAAGCTGTCTAAACCTGAATTTTCTCAATTGTGAAATGAAAGGATTGGATCAAGTGATATTGAATCTAGTATTCTATGCTCCTATGAAATGAATTCCAAGTCAGCTTCTTTTGTGACCCTTCTAAAAGCTCTTTTGATTTCTATTCTATGTTGTTTTACAAACAACATTAGTCATAGTCAGTTTTTTTTTAAACTAACATCTAGAATTCTCTGATCCAAAATGCTCTTATCGAATATTGCACTAAAAGAATACACTGAAGAATCATTTAGTAATCTTATGATAGACAGTTTTAAAGGGGAAATTAAGATCAGAAATTATCTAGAATTTGTCATCTGAGATGCAAGTGGCCAACCATGGAATCTAATAGAACCTGTTTCATATGAAACATTTCTGTCTCTTTTCCATGTTATAACAGGATCCCTTGGAGAGGTTTGAATTTATCAAGACTAAACATACCAGAGAAGAGCCTATCTTTGAAAATACCAACAAAGATCATTCACCAGGTAAATAACATAGCAAGAGAAAAAGTAAATAAATGAGGCTGAAAAAAGCTGAGTCAGTCAAAGTTAAGAAACTGTTAGTCTCATTTATTTTACTTTCACCTATAAATTTCTTTCTATGGGTTGTTGTAAATTTAAACAATAAATCATACTATCTCATATCAAAGTTAATTTTCTCAAGGGATTAAGATAGAAAAAAGGTAAAATACATATTAAGAATTTTTAAATGTGGCAGCATTATACGGTTCTTAGTCCAATCTCCTTCACTTTATTAGAATTACAAAGGATGGAAAGTCATGCCATAAAACTGAGAATAACAAAAGAAACCTAACAGATTTGTTTTTTGCATATGGCTTATAATCATAAAGTTTGACTAGTTAAAATTATGACTTGAATATGTAAACTAAGACAAATTCTTAGTTTACATATTTCCCACAGACTAATTTATATTTTTCTGTAGATGCAGGACTTGAATCAGAAAAAAAACTAGATTTGGTTCCATCTTCTGACATTTACTAGTTTACTATGTGCTTCAAGGCAAGAGGTAATATCTATGTTCCTTAGTCAACTCTCTAAGAATTATTTACAAAAGGATAATAATAAAAATAATTAATAAGGCAACTAGGTAGTACAATCAAGTACTGGACCTCTAATCAGGAAGATCTAAGCTCAAATCCAGTCACAGACACTTGCTAACTATATGATCCTGGCCAAATCACTTAACCCTACTTGCCTCAGTTTTCTCGTTTGCAAATATGCTGGAGAAGGAAATGAAAAACCACTCTAGCATCTTTGCCAAGAGAACCTTTCTAAAACAGTGAAGAAGAATCAAGAACAATTGAAATGGCTGAAGAACAACTGATAATAAAAAGGATTGATAATAAATATTGTTCATATGGTGCTAAGCCTTTACAAATATTATCCTATTTGATCTGTAAAGACTGAGAGGGAGGTGCTATTATTTATCTCCAATCTCCAATTGGGGGAAATGAGTACTCAGTGTTGGGGAGACAAAGTCAAAGATGAACCAGAGTCCCTGCCCTCACAGAACTTATATAGTACTAGGGGAAATAATACAGATAGATAGATGGATTTATATATCCACAGATACAGATACATGCTTCTATATGTTTGCATTTGTGTATATATACACACATAAATACATATATGTGTATTCATACATATGAATGTATATGTATGAACTATATTAAATAAACTCAAGGTAATTTTGTGGAGAGGCACTAGTACTAGCAGCTAGGGAAATGATGAAAGACCCTACGTAAGAGGTGCCATTTGAACTAAGTTTTGAGGGAAGCTAAGAACTTTAAGAGGTAAAGGTGAAGAGAAAACTTGTTATAAGGCTGACGAACAACCAGTTCATAGAAATCAGAAATGGAATGCATGTGAGAAACAGCAGCTCAATTTGATTGGATGGTAGAGTGTGTAAAAGAGAATAATACATAATATGTAATTTGGAAACCTTACATATCTCACATTAGCCAAAAGCCATTCAGAGGTTCTTAGTTTTTATATTGGTCATTATTGGGGTGCAGGGGAATGATCAATTTAAAATCACATAAATCCAGAATGGATTTCATTTAACATTTTCCCCCCAAAGAAATAGCACACATTCTATTTGTCTCCCATGCTCTTATCATAAACTATAAATCAAGTTATTAATCTTGTATCACTGATTTTATTTGAGGACATGTTGCCGAGTTTCACCTAGACTTATTAACTTTTGTAGTGTTAAAAACTGAGACAATTTAGTGAAAGGTTTACTAAAGATATTGCTTACTTTAACTGAATAATATTGGTATTTAATTAAATCTCAAGGGAATTGAATCTCCAATTAAGAGAAGAGACTATCAAACCTAATATTATACATATTGAAGATACAATACAGAAAGTTCTAAAGTAATTGGATTGTCAAAGTTATTTTTTCTTCAAGGAAATCCAATACTGCAGAGATGGTCATTTTGGTTCTGAAACTAAGAACTCTAATAATTTATAGTGAAATGAAAGTCAGCTCACTCATATTACTCCTATTTAACAATATATCAAGGAAAACAAATTTCACTTTATTAACTCTGATCGTAAAAATAAAAAACAGCAGTGAAAATTCACAGCTATCTAGAAAGTTCTCATCATTGAAACCCTCAAAATCCACTTTCCCTCCTTCTTCTCCTTTTATAATTCTTTTACAACCAATCACAAAAATCCTTTTTGTTCCTGCTTCGTGATCTCATCTACATTCATCCCTTCCTTTCTGTTTTTGCTTCTATTTTTTATTTTCTTAAACCCTTATGTTCTGTCTTTGTATCAGTTCTAAAATATGAGGGCAGGAAGAGCTAAGCAGTCAAGGTTAAATGACTTAGCCAGAGTGACACAGCTAGGAGGAGTCTGAGGTCACATTTGAACGGAGGTCCTCCCAACTCCACTATGCTATCCAGCTGCCCCTTCTATTATTTTATTTTTTCTGCCTCTATTTAAAGGATTCCTAGGTAGTTGACCCCCTTTCAGGATCTCCTCTTCTGAAATGCATATTCGATATCCCCCTCCCAATTCATTTTTCTAATGTACCACATTCATCATTTCAGTATGTACTCATTCAAAAAGCACGGATGGAAATTTTCATGACTCTTTTTTAGTAATAATCCCCAAATCTATCTCACCACCATTTAAAAGCTTTTATAGTTTTCAATTGTTTACCAAATACAATCCAAACTACTCTGTGTCCATCAAATATTACATTCAGATCTCAATTTTTTCCCTTATAGAGGCTTTGTTTTCATTATATTAGCTTAGGTGTCATTGCTCAGACTTAACCTTTCATATTCTGCCAGTGACCCTTTACTAGTTGTATTCCATCTGCTTGAAATGACTTCTAGCTTCAGTTACTAAAATGTTTATTCTTCAATGCATAGTTCAACTGCCTCTTCTTCAGGAAAGCCTCCTTTTGATTTTACAGCTAGAAATGATATGTGTCTCCTCCAAGCAATGCATTTACTCCTCTGAACATTTCTTTGCTTTGTTCTTATACACACACTATTTTGTATTTCAGTTTTAGGATTTGTGTAACTGGGTAGGTTGTCTGAAGGCAGTGACCATCCCATTACATCCCCTTATAATTTTGCACAGTGTCTTTACATGTAGGATTCACTAAATAATTAGTATGTTGACATCATGGGAAAACATGAAATATCTATGAATTATTTTCCCAGAGTAGTATTCCTAGTGTGGGAATTCATTCCTCCAAAGTTATAACCCTTCTATGACTTAGTCAAAGTTATATTGAGTTTTCCTGACTCTATGCACATATAGTTAAATATAATTATACACAGTGAAATGGATTGAATTGAAAGGGGAATAATTATTGGTAGGAAACACATACACATACATCAATGTTTCTACATTCATCAAAGAAGGCTTTCAAGTTCCAAAATCCAAAATTTTTATAGAAACACATGTATATATGTGTGAATATATGTATGTTTTATTTAATTTTTTCCAGATACATGTAGATATAAGCTTTAATATTTTTTTTATTTGGTAATCCATGTTTTCTCCCTTCCTCCCATGTGTGTTTGTATATAAACACACACACATATATCAGCTTCAAAAAGTACTTTCTTATTGTTATAAGACCTTCCCCCAATCTCCTCCCCAGAATTTCCCCCAATCCCAAATGCTAAAGCAGGACGTAAATGCATGGATACTTCAACAAAATCAGAATCATGATTAAAGGCCTACTATAAAAAAATGATTTTTTTTAACTTTCCATATTAAGTATCTATGAAACTCAAAATTGATATAAAAAAAGAAAAAATACTAGGGATTTGGTACTATAAAAGATATAAGGAGATGATTAAGTGAATAGCAAAAGAGATGAATTTGAGGAGATTTAGACTCCCTGGCCAAAACGGATTATCAGTGATGTGCCCCTCAATAGTCATAACATCACTTCTTGGACTTTTGTCTTTCTTTTCCTTCCCTCTGACCCACATGGGAGTCAAGAGACCTATACTCTATGACTAAGTGAATTTAAGAAAATCAATTAACTTTTAGGAATTTAGTTTCTTCATTTTGACTTCAGGGCCAATCCACCTAATGGACCAATTACAACTCTGTATGCTCAGACCAAAAGTCATGATCATGAGGAGTTTACAGAATGGTAAAAGTGGATTCAAGGTTGTGTTGGCTATGTTGTTAGCCATTTAACAAATGATCTCAGAATGAAGAGAAAAAAGTTTCATTTGAATACTAGAGACATAAAATCCAAGATGTTTAAAAGGTAGCCTGTGATTAAAGTGAAAGAGTTAATACCACAGAGTTCTTTAAATTGTCATACTCAGAAGTCAGTTAATTTTTTAACAGCATATCATAGATCTAAGGGTGAGAGATGAAATTGTCCTTTAGAGGCCAACAGTCCAATCCTTTGTTTTGTAGAAGAGGAAAAAGAAACTAAAAGAGTTTAAGACACACTATTAGTAAATGTCTGAGGTGGGATTTGAATCCTGGTCTTTTGGGTCCATCCCAGTAGTTTATCAATAAAGACACATTACCTCACCCAAGACAGATCAGTACGTTGCCTTTCCCCAAACCCATTCCATTTTGAATTTCCCTTTATTTGTTGAAGGTACTGTCATTCATCCAGTAATCCAGGATTAAAACCCTGGAGCCATTGCTGTCTCCTCTCGTACACACCACAAATCCAAACTAAACCTTCTCACTTCTATTTCTATAACATCTTTCAAACACATCTTTTTCTTTCTACTTACATAGTTACTACTCTAGTTCAGGCTGATATCACCTGTCACCTGGACTATTACAATAGCCTCATAATTGGCTTTCTTGTCACTAGTGTCACCCCAATCCAATCCATCCTATACACAGAGGCAGATGCCAGAATGTTTTCTTTTTCCTGAAGCACAGATATGATAGTGTCCTAACTAAATTTCCTAACTAAATAAACAAACACAAGTGGATCCCTAGTGAAGCCATAGACAAATATTATTTTGTCTTTATCTTTTTTTAGTGTCTTTTTCTATGATTTTACATGATTAATATAGTATTTCATGTATGTAACTTACAAATATTTAATTTTGGGAGAATGCTCTTTTTTGCATACTGTAAACATTTAGAAAATGTTCATTTACTAAAAATGAACATCACTTAACCTTATTTGAAAAAAATCAGCAGATTTGGCTATTCTATTTTAAAAGAACTGATAAATCACATTTTCTCATATTTTAGAATCAAGTCTTAAATGTTTAAATGGCTTTATGAGTTCATAAACATGCATATTCCCTCTATTTTGCCAACATATGTCTATTTAGTGTGTACCTTTTGTTCCAATACACCATTCAAGAATCCTACCTGCATTGACAAAAAATTGCTATATTTGTACAATTTATAAGAATCAGGCATAATTTGGTTCTGATCCAGTCTCACTAATATGGGTCTGCTTGGGTTTAAAATGCCTGTATCTGTATCTAGTTTTATATTTTGACATTTGATATTGACCTAGAACTGAGTTGCTAAGTCTTTACACCAGATAGAATTGTTCCGATACTCTTTTCCTCCTTTTCTAAGTCAGATTTTCCTTCACAATTAAAACAGAAACTCTGGGTCTTATCTGTCCTATAACTAAAAGATAGGAAGAGTGGAAGAATGTATTTTTTAATTAACTTTTTCCTTCTTTAGTCCTCTGTATCACATACTATAGACCTTATTGTTAGAACTCCATTATTTGCATTTCCAGTTCTATGATTTGCTTTTTTTACTTAGATGTTTATTAGTCCATTTAGTTCTTGCTTAGATATGTGTATAGAATGATTGCTCTACAGATGTTGGAAGTCTAATGTTGTTGGTAATACCTCTGAGAATGTATCTATTCATCATCAACAAATATTTGTTGAATTCTCTGGAGTTCCTGATACTGTGCAATGGACTACAAGGATTTACAAGGTTTTTAATTAGACTTGTTTCCTCTTAGGAAGACACGATTTAAGAAACAGATTCACATAAATATGTACAATTTAATTCATTCCTACACACAATTCAATTCAAGGCAGCACCTATTTCACCTGAGATTCTACTGCAAGGCAATTATCATTCACAAATGACAGACATTTTTATCATTCACAAATGACAAACATTTTTATAAAAAGGGAGAATGAAATAAAGAAGGAAAGAGAAAGAAAAAGGAAAGAGAAAGAAAAAAGAAAGGAAAAACGAAGAAAAAAGAAAAAAAGAAAGAAAAAAGAAAGAAAAGAAGGAAGAGGGGGGAAGAAGGAAGAAAACAAGGAAGAAAGGAAGGAAAAAATGAAGAAAAAGAAAGAAAGGAAAAGAAAGGAAGAAGGAAAGAAAGAAGACAAAAGAAATATAAACTTAATAAAATACAGTTAGAGCAAATGTTTAAAAAGTTTGTTTATGTGCTTATTAAAATATATTAATTCCAGCTTGTATATCTATAGAGGTGAAGAGTTGATGGTAATAATACTATAAACCTCCTACTGCCACAAAAGGGTAAAGCATTTTGCTTCTTTGTGAGATAGTTGATTTTCAGTTAACTGTAAAACTATTAAGTATCCTTTCTCAGAAGTGTTTGCAAATGTGGGGAGAAGCTCAGTGGATAGAGAGCTAGACCTGAAGACAGGAGGACCTAGATTCAAATCATTCTGCAGACTCTTCCTAGCTGTGTGACCTTAGGGAAGTCACTCAATTCCTTAGTTTCTGCCTTAGAACCAATACCTATCATTGATTCTAAGAAAGAAGCGAAGGGTTAAAAGTAAAATAAAATATTTAAAGGTAGACCTATCACTATAGCTTTAATGAGGAGGCTTCTCCCTAAGTTGGTACTCTCCAGAACTAAAAAACAGTAACTGAATGGGGAAGGGCAATGGCAACTCACAACTGACAACTGACAGGAAAGGAGCTTAATACACAAAGGGACATAAACCCCACTGGGAAAAGGGTAACAAACAACACTTGTGGGGAATGAGAAATAGTTTGGGAGAAATAACAATAACCGAAACTTTCACAACAGCTAGGGATAATAAACTCTCTGTGGATCCTTGATGGTGGGAGAGAGGATGACAAGCAAGTTAAACAAAGTTAAGTTTATTGGTTTGGTAAGATGGAAATTGGAGGGAGTGGGATGTCTAACCTCTAAGCCTAAGGGAACCAACTGCCAGAGAATGGTTAGCTTGTCCTAAGCTAATCTAACAGGCAGCCAACAACTCGCTCAGCTGAGTGGGTCAGGGTTTTGGTGATCTCACACAAAGTTCTTTCATGACTTTCAGGTGATGTTTAGACAGGAATACTTCTGGTCTCAGCAAGATAATCCATAAGGGCTAGGTAGCATAGGACTTCCTGGAGTTGTTCACCAATTACAGGAGAGATCCTAACTCTACCTAGATCTTCCTCTTTATCTTGATCCCAGATCCACCTCCTCTATAGAGATCCCAAATAATCCAAAGGCTGGTTGTACAGCAGCTCCCAGCTTTTCACCTCTCCTCCAAAGAAGGAAAACTGTCAACAACTCAGTCTCTCTAAACCAAAACCCTTTTTCATTCTGGGCTTAGAATGTTCTCAGTCTGCCAAGCTGGTCTGTCTTTTCCTACTCACTACATATGCCTATCTATCAATTATAAATTATCTATACCAGAACACATAGTAGCATGCTAGCCAGCACACAATTAATACATACTTGAACATATCACATGTTTTGACCTTAAAGTCATAACAATGTGTGAATAGATAAGGAAATGCAAGTAGAACAAGACCATAGATATTCAATATGCATAAACATAAGCAGATAATCATAACAAAAACTAGCATTCACAGAGCAGTTTAAGATTTGCAAACACTTTACACATATAACCTCATTTTATCTTCACAACTTTGATGCATAGACACTATTATTATCCCCATTGCAAAGATGAGGAAGCTGAGGCAAAGGTTGTGTCCTGATAATGGTCAAGAAGCAAATCTATTTTAAATGTTTTATGCAATAAGTTGGTGGTTTTGTTGTTGTGTATTATACTTTAATTCCCAAGAATAATGCAGAATGAAATGTAATACACGGAACCCAGAAGCCTGGTGAAGTAGGTACTGGAAGAAAAAAATTTACTCTCAGTCCTAGTCCTGGTTCTGAACTTATTTGGTGCATAAGGAGTTTTGGAGAAAACTTTTAGAGACCTTTGGGAGAACATGAAACACTGTTACTCTGACCTTCCTATTAAAGATGTTGGTTTGTCTTTTAACTAAATTTCAGTCTCGTGATCATCACATTTACGTAATGCCTTAAGTTTCGTAAAAAATATTTTCATCACAAAATCTTTGTGAGGTTGTAAAAGAGTCAACAGCAGTTTGATTTCTTTAATGCATGCATAATGCCAGGTTTCTATAGTTTTATACCTTCCTTCACTGAATACAGCTGGAGGAAGTCTCACAGCCATGGTTACTGGGTACATTATAAATTCATTTTATTCAACCTCAACTAAGCCCTCACTGAAGCAATACAGTCCATTTATTCTTCCTTAATGATACCCTAACTCACTCCTCACAGAAACTATTTCAAATCATGTCTTCCCTCTTTAACCCTCCTAAGTTTCCTTTTCCCTGTCTCTCAGCTTAACTGGCTTGACTTTCTGCTAAAAAGGAATTGAAATCAATGGATGTGAGCACCTGCTTCTTTCCTACTCTTCATCTTAAAAATACCTTAGTATTGTATCTCAATATTTAATATTGCATCTCTTTCTTTTTTCCTCTAGTTTCGGGAAAAAAGACATTTCCCTTCTTTGACCAAAACCAGCCCCTCCACATGTGCATCTGATGGAATCCTGTCCTGTTGTTTCCCTTAAATTTCATATCTAATCAAAGGAATTATGATGGTGTTCAAGGAGGAATATGACTGCTAGTATGAGGAATAGCCAAGCCCTTTTCAGGGCTGCCCATACTCATTTGGTATCTACCCTTCACCCAACTCTCCCTTGTGGCTCCAAGAAGCTGTAGCATGTACAGCAATCATACCCTACTAAAACCATCTTGAAAGACAAGGATAACGATAACTTATGGGCATCAAACCCATCAGCGAGTTAGGGGGATGTCTACCCTAAGTATGTGAAGACATCCTCTGTTGGGATGGGTAGATGAGAATAGCCACAAAGGCAGCTGAAGTAGGTGCTATGGAGAACTTAGGCTTTGGTCAGAGATCAAAGATGCCAAGGTCATCCACTACATCCCAGGCCATCGCCAGTTATCCTGACTTTTGTCATGCCACTGGACTTTGATGACTCTGGAAGAGAGAACAGGCAGGATTAACAACTTTGTGAAATTCTGCCTCATTTAAATCCATTTCAATCACAAGTCAAGATATCATCTATAATTAGTCCTCTTCAGAAATGGAGGACAAATAACAACATCCTCAATCAGCAACCACTCTGCAAACTTCAACTCTTATCTATTGGTTCCTTCTCTTCTTTTGTCCAGACATGCCAAAATTTCCTCCAGCATAAAAAAAAAAATACCAACCACACACACACAAGTAGATCTTTCTTTCCCTTCAATGTATCATCCTATTTTGCTGCTTTTTTCCCCTAAGTTAAATATTTTGAAAAAACCTTTCAACACTCACTCCTCCCATTTCCTCTCCTTCCATTCTCTCCAACGTTATCAGTAACTTCTTAATTGCCAAATCTAATCACCTTTTCTCAGTCCTAATTCTTCTAGATATATCTGTTAACTTTAATAGTTTTACCTACTCTCTTCCTGGATATTCTTCTCTATGGGTTTTTGTGCCACCACTCTGCTTTGGTTTGCCTTCTCCCTGTCTGAACTCCTTTTTCTCTATCTTCTTTTCTGGCCTATTATATTATATTCCTCACTGTGAATAATCCTCAAAGTTCTATCTAAAGACTTCTTCATATCTCTTTATACTTTCTCTTTCTTGATAACTTCATAAGATCCTATATGTCTATCATCTCTAAGCAAATGACCCCAAGCTCTGATGGATTTATCATCATTAATCTCTCCTCTAAATTTCATTCAGTCATCAATATCGTCATTTGCCAATTGGACGTTTCAAACTTATGGTCCTAGGAAAAAATTAAACTCTACATGACAAAACAAAATTAATTCCTTTCCCTCTAAGCCCTTCTTCCTACGTCAAAAATCTCCTACTTCTACTAAAAGCACAACTCTTCTTCCAATCTCTTCTTACATTTACAATCTGAGGATTATCCTGGACTCTTCATTCACTTTCATCTCATATAGCTAATAAATTGCAAAATGTTGTTTCTTCCTTCTAAATTTCTTTCGCACCTGAACTCTTCTCTCTTCATATAACTATCACCTTGCTTTAGGTTCTCAGTACTTTTCAGTAAGATTATTATGAAAGTTTTCAAATTGGCCTCCCTGCCCCATCTCTCCCACAAAGTAATTTTATATAAATGTAGATCTGACCTAGTGAGTCCCCTAAAATTCAGTGGCTTCCTTTTGCCTCTAGGTTACATACACACACATACATACATAAATACACTCACACACAGAAAAAGAGACAGAGACAAAAACAGAGAGACAGATACAGAGACAAAGATATAATAGAGAGAAGCTTAGTTTAGTTGGATTAGAAGGATAAGGAAGAGAATAAAGTCCAATGAAACTAGAAAGAAAAATTAGGATCAGATTGTATAAGACTCTAAAGTAAAAGTAGAATCTATTATATAATATAGATTATAACATATTTGTATATTATATTGTTATGGGGTTACAACCAGTGTTGTGGGGTACAATGATGAACCCCTGGGCTCGGGAAGGATACCTTTTTTTTCAATTTGAAGATATATTTATTTTTACTTGCTACTACAGATAGGAATCAAATGATGAATCCATTACCTAAGAAATATAGAGCTCAGAGCAATCTGGGATAACTATTCTGTTGCTTATGATATCAAAGTAAATAGTGATGTATAAGAACTTGAATTCTAAACAGCACCTATTTTGTTTTGAGGCTCAGGTGTAGCTACCATTGACTACCATTCATTCTTTTGGCAAATATACTATTTACTGCTGACTTCTCTGTCTTTTATTTCCACTGCCCTTTTGGCCTTATTTTTTTCTCTTTTTCTTCTGTAACATCAACTGATGCTGGTGTTTTGTCTTTTCCCTTGAAAAATTTCTAATTTTTCATTCTTTGCTATCACTTTAAACAAATTGTTGAACGATACCTTTTGCAAGAATGCAAGACTCCAAAACTTAGCTTAAAAGTAAAAAGAAAGATTTATTAGTAAGATAGGATTAATGGCCAGCAAGACAGCATGAGTGGAACAACCCTGGAGGTTGCTCCTAGAATGCCTTGGTTCAAGGGTTTTTATACCCTTTGCAATAGTGAGTACATGATATTATGTCATGGCATGTATGTGACTCTAGAGAGGTAAGCACTTGGGTATTTGGTGGGGTGTGGGGGTCTGCATGGAGACCCTCATGGTTTGGGGAACAGATGGATGACTGAGATACAGCCCAATGGTATTAAGATGTAGCCTGGAGATGTATCTCTTTGTCCCTCTCAACCTAAAGGACGATCCAAGGATGATAGTAACCATAGGGTCTTATGCTTATAGACACTATCAGATATTCTTGGCTTAGAGTCACAAGGACAGAAAGGAGCAAGGGAATTTCCCTGTTTACAGTTTGCCTGAGTTAAGGAGTACAATGTCCATGGCATCTCCCTATCATGCCCATGACATCTTCCTTCCATGCCCATGCCAATATGACATATAATACATAATATATTTCATAACAAAGATGAATAATATAACAATATAATCAATATTTTAATATAAACATTTTAATATAAAGTTTCATTAGAAATTTTCACTTCCTAAACTCTGAAGGCCATCCAGTTACACTTCTCTATTCAATACACATTAATATTTCATCTTGTTTCTTTATATCTTTCCAATGGCTATCTCATTTATCTTGAATACATTCCCTTTTTGCCTCTACCTCATAAAATTTCTCTCTTCCTTTAAGATACTTCTATAAGTCTTACCTGTTACATGACTTTTCTGATCCCCAAATGCTAGTGCCTTCTTCAAAGCACTTTGTATTTCTTAGGCAAAAAGCATTTTTAAGTGAGTACTATGTGTCAGGCACTGTGTTAAGTACTGGGAACACTAAAAATTCTTACTTTTTAGGACAGTGATGGGCTTTTAGAGATCGAGTGCCAAGCCCCACCCTACCCCAGACCAAGTGCTATGCCCATGCCCCACCAAAGACCACATTCTGTATTCCTCCCCGCACTGAACAGGGTGGATTTGAGAGATGTTACAAAGATGAACTTGACAAGTCTTGGCAACAAATTGGATAGAGGTGGTGAGAGAGTGTGATGAATCAAGCATGACACCTATATTGTGAATCTGAGAGAACAGGAGAATGGTATTGTCCCCAACAGTTAGAGTGAAGTTAGGTGAGAGGGAAAGAGTTTAGAAGGAAAAAGAGTTCTGTTTTGGACATATTGAGTTTAAGATTATATATATATATATATATATATATATATATATATATATATACACACACACACATCTGGACTTATTAACTTTATATTTGTTGCACATGTACCATTTTCTCTCTACCCTATTAGAACGGCTATTCCTTGTGATTGGTCTTCCTTCATTCTTTGTACTTAAATACCTAGTGTCTGGCTCAAAGTAGGCACTTAGGAAATATTGTTATTTGATTGATTTATAAAGATATGGTTTAGCATTTCAGAATTGTGTATCTGAAAGTGCTGTTCCTTACACTGAAGGAAATGAATTAATATATTGCTTCTTATAGAATAAATGCATGCCGGTATACATTTATGTATAACTATATTACTTAAGTCCTTTATCATTCCTTAGGGTCTTTGGATATGAGAAATGGATTTCACTACCACTTTGAACTCTGAGTTACCATTTCACATGTAAAATGCCTGGGGAAGGAAAAATTTACCTCTAAAAGACATTTTGTTCCTCATATGAGAGAATAACCCAAGTCCGTTTTCTTGGAACTTGCCAAATAATTAGCAGGCATCCTAAAATTTTATTTTTTCATTTATTTCTTTTCTTTCACACCTTAAACTCACTAAGGGCATCTCAGCCTTTTTTCATAATAACTTCCTAGATAAAGCGTACATTTAGGTTCAAATAGTCATATCAGGTTTGATATCACAGATAAGAACCTCTGTCACCCTAACTTTGAGTAAATCAAGGAATATTCTTCTCTTAAATTCTCTTCCTTCTTAATCAATTAGTACTCATAAATATCTCAGTAGAGATTCAGAAGCAGAGGAAACAGATATATTGTCCCCATTAATGAATATCTCAGATTCCCTGAAAAGAGGGAACATCTCTACTAAGTGTTGAAGATGGGGCTAGTCACATTAAAAACAAAACAAAACAAAACAAACTACAAAAAATAGGATATTGTCTTTGGAACTGCCAGTGCATTCTTAATGGGAGTACTGCCATAATATCACACCATTCAGCATGTAGATCTGAAGTCTATTGTATATCACTTTTGTTTACAGTATGCTGAAAAGAATATTTAATAAATATATAATATATAAAAGAATATAGATAAAATACAATAAATCTCCTTTTGGATATAATTCTTATGCATAGGATTGCTATTCCTCTTTTTAGTGTGGACATGGAAAGTTAACATATAAATGCTCATTTGAAGGAGAATATGCCAACTGATGAAGGACATGAAATGGATAGAGAAATTGATCCTTTTCAAAACCTTTGAACTCAAGGAAACATCAATCTTATTGCTTCAGGAGAGGTTCAAATTTAGAGGATCATTATACAGATGAGGAAAATGAGTTACAAAAATATTTGATTGAGTTAAACCATACAACCAGTGAAATACTTAATTAAACATGAAATCTATTAAATCTATTCCTGTTTTTATTCAAGGACCCTCTCCTTCCAACACTATAGATATATGTTCATTTTTACTTCCTACTTAACTTTCAGTATTTCCCCTTCTAAACATAGCCATCTTTTGGATCTCTTACCAACTATCTTGAAATTCTATTAACATGGAGATGAGATTCTAGATCCATCAAAGGATAGTCTTGTATCACATAATCTTTAAATTCATGGGGAAAACACCAGGGTCCTGATATTTGATTCATGGGCTGACTTAGGAACTTACATGGACATTCACATACATTCATTCACGAACATATATGCACTTACTCATACGTAAATAATCCCAACAATGATGACATACAAATACAAAATGTATTCAAACTTTCTTTGATAAGATAAACAATTACACTATTCCTCAGATTAGTTTAGAGAATCTGCAAATAAATGTTCAATTTTTTATTCTGCTTCAAAAAATATACATTGAAATATAACACACACACACACACACACACACACACACTTTTTTGCCTCTGCTTTCTTTATGGAATATGTACTGAAAGAGTGCTTAACAGAGCAGTGGCTTGTTACACGAGGGAATAGGGGGTTTAATGAATCATACATACTTTATTTGAAAAATATCAATAACCATTCACTGGTCTATTCTTGCATAAACTGCATGAAAATCCCTATGTAAATGGAGCATAGCTTTTTTATGAATCACGTTCTATTTTTTAGTATAATGCTAAATCATCTTAAAACGTGTGGCTTTACCTGCCAAGCCTAAGGTAAATTCCCATCAGTGATTAAAGACTAGTTCTATTCCCTATAATCCTTGTCAATTATATGAATAGGCGGTAATGGAACACTTTATTTTCTCTGGTTATTAAAACACAAAATAGTAATGCAAATGCAGTGTACAATGTCTCCAGTACAGATTGGCAGTGTAATTTATCTAATCAAATTCAAGAGTCAAAGACAGAAAAGCAGGAGATAGTGTCTAAATCATTTGGTAGAAGATGAAAATTTGTGGAGCTATGAAATATCCACAAAAGCTCAGAATGCTACTTTAAAAATATTCTAAAACACTTCCCCACCCCAGAAGACACATATAATTGCTCCCAGGGAACAGTTCACTGTCATTTGTACAGATGCAAATCCATTTATTTATTTATTTGTTTGTTTTCATAAAATTTCGATATGGTCCATTCATGTTCATTGTATAAGAAGAGAATCAAGACTAATGATTTGTGAATGTGAGTAACGTTATCATTTCCTAAATAGAACCTACATGAGTTTGTAATTTAAAGTTGGAGGAAAAGTGAAAGCTATCTGGTAAAAGTTCTCTTTCTCTTCAAGACCTAGGATCTGTTGGATGTGGTTACAAGAAGCTGGTGAGCAGGGCTTTTGTATTTACTTTTAGAAAGAAGTGAAATGTGGCTGGCATTATCTCCATGCTACTCATGACCAGAGCTTTGACTGAAGATTTAATAAAATTAACACTACTTTCTTGACTTATTTTTTTCTTTTCTTCTTAATCTTCTCTTCAAGATTAAACTCATCAGCACTTGACAAAAACTGCAAATAACAGCCAGATGCAGGAGTTGGTTTTATCTTTTTATGCAAGTATGTGGTGCTAATTAGTGCAAATTGATTAAACTTTAATTGCCTGATCCATGGCTAATTAATATTTATAAGATGAATGAGCAGGAAAACCAGACATTTATTAAAACACTTTAATGATTTTTCATATGTTTTGACAAAGCAAAGCAAATAGATGTTATGAGTATGGATGTGCCAGACGAGAGAGCTTATCTGTTACCTCCTTCTACCTGTGAATGCCCTGAAAATGGACATTTTTTTTAGACACACACTTTAGGGTCCATTCTACTCCTTCTTCAAATTATTGTTCAAATATCCTTAGTAGTAAGTCCTCAAAGAAATTGTGACACCAGTTATTAAACTCCTTAATGGCCTTGTGTTAGACTGCAGAGCAAATAACCTGATGTATAAAGGGCCTGATGAAAAGTATATGTGCAAGTTAGTTTTCAAGAACAAAGTTGAAAAGAATCAACTTTTGAACTTTAAAAAGGAAAAAATTCTATCAACTTAAGAAGATAAAATCTTTAGGTTTCCAGCTTCCTAAGGTGAAATGGATTTTTTTTTTGCATTCAATTCTCACCAAGTTTAAAAGCATAATTTTGAGTCCCACGCTTTGATGTGCATAACCAGCATTAGTCTAGGAGAGTAAATTATACACGATAGACATTTTGGCTTTACCTAAAATTTCTCAGAAGGCTCCAGTCTACAGAGCTTAAATTTCTTTAACTGCCTAAATTTTGATCAATGATTTGTTAACAGAAGATGAAATTTCATTACCAATTTATGTAATATTTTTATCAATAAGAAAGTATTTTTCAAATACTGTTGGCAACTGGGTGAAATAATGAATAGAGTGCTAGACCCAGAGTCAGTTAAAATGTGACCAAAGACATTTACTATTACCGTGCACTAGTCACTTAATCTGTTTATATATATATATATATATATATATATATATATATATATAATGTTCAATTTCCTAACAGTTCAACTCAGGTAATAATTGAGTCTTTCATGCATTTCCTCCCACACACATTCTGATCTTTTAAGAAATTCCAAATGTTTTTCTTAGAATGACATTTAGTGGAATCTTAATAGAAAATGCAACAGCTTTCCAAATGTGAGTTGACAAAATGAATTTTTGAGGTGCTTAAATGTAAATTTTTAGTTTTAAATATCTGAATCTGTGATATCTCAATTATCTTTCATGTATATTAAATTTGATTCAGAAAACAAAGAATGACAAAAATGTCTCTTAATGCAAACATGTTTATTAATCTATGAGGCTTCCATTTTGTTCACCTGTTCTAGGGGATAACAGGTTGCTTTTAACACTCTAGGAAGAAACGTGTCCAGCTTGGATGGGTGGCAAGAAACCTTGTTACCGTATTCACAGTTTTGATACTTCTGGAGATGAGTGCTCATGATATTCCTTATGTTGCCAAGAAGAGCATGGGCACAACATGATTATTTTCCTAGAGATACATTTATGTATTTTTCATCAAAATGATATAAAGATTTCCTATGTTCATCTTAAATTTTTAAAAGGAAATTTTAATATCACCCTAATTTCCTTTTGTTGACCTCTACCTCTCTCAGAGAATCATCCTTTATAACAATATTTATGAGAAAAAGGGAAGAAGAAAATCAGAAAAAAAACAGATGAATATATAAAAAAACTGAAAATATATGCAAGGTTCCCCACCCATGGACTTCTACCTCTGCAAAGAAATAGGGAGGTATTGTCTCATATCTCTTTTTTGGGGACCAAATTTATTCTTTTTAATATTGAAACATGCACTTGTGTATGTGTGTGTAGTTGTCATTTTCATTTTGTTATTCATGTTGTTATTCATATTCATGTTGTTATTGTCATGTAATTTTTTTCTTGGCTCTGCTTATGAGGGTTCATATTAGTCTTTATAAGTTTTTTTGTAATTATATTTATAATTTCTCACAGTATTTATCTATTATTTTCATGCACCATAATTTGTTCAATCATTTTCTGATCAGTGTATATCTACTTTGTAGATATATGTCCACTATAGGTGTAGGTATATATGTATATCTATATACATATATATGTATATATGCACACATATGCTATACACATATATATATAAATAACTATATAAATTCTGGAATCTCTGGATCAAAGGGAATGAACACTATATCACTTTATTTGCATAATCTCAAACTACTTTCCAAAAATGGTTATACCCAGTTATAGGAACAATGTATTTATGTGTCTATTTCTACAACCCCTCCATATTGACTATTTCCATCTTTTCACATCTGTGTATAGGTTGTGAAATAAAACATTGGGGCTTTCATATGATTTTTTCCTTATAATTACTTGGAACTTTTTTAATGGTTACTAATAATTTCCAATGATTATTTTGAGAATTTTTTATATTGGAGAAGAGCCTTTGTTCTTATGTTTCTCAATAGAAATATTCCTCTGTGAGTATGTGCATGTGTGAGAGAGAGAAATTGCATGACAAGATTTTTCAATTTGACTGTTTCACTTATCCTAAGTTTATTTGTGAAAAATATTTTCATTTACATATAACCAAACTTATCTACTTCATTCTTTGTAACTGCCTCTCTCCCTTTTTTGGTGAAATATATGTTTCTCATCTATAGCATCAAATGCATTTCATATGCTTCTCTGCTAACTTTTTTATTGCATAATCGTTAATAATACATTTAGAATTTATTCTGGAATATAATATATAAAATTGGTCTAAACCTCCTCTCTTCTAAGATGCTCTCTGATTTTCCTAGAAGCTTCATATAAAAGAGATTCCTCACCTCAAATTTAATGTAGCACAATCTTTCAAGTAATATTATTACATTTACAAATGAAGAATCTGAGATTCAGAGAAATCAAATGATTAGTCCAAGAGCTTAGTGTGAATAAGTGTTGTTTTAAGCACTAAAACTTAGCTTACATGAGTTCATCTAGGACTTTTCTTGATATACTATACATTTATATTGTTATAATCATGTACACGTTTTTCTTGTCTCTTTACAAGGGTTCATGTTAGTCTTTCTAAATTTTTTCTTTCTTTTCTGGAGTTATATTTATCCCTTTCCTAATCTGTCTTTTCACTTTTCCTGGAAAGACTAGACCCGAGATCAGCCCGAAGGAATGGTTTCTATATCAGTTACTTCAACAAAATTTCCCAATAGAAACGTCAGGAAGTTTTTAAATGTTAGATTAATGCAATGTACATTTGTTAATTGATAATGGCAAAAAAATAAATAAATAAATTTCAAGTCTAGGTAAAACATACTTGATTCTTTCACTAAGATATTGAGTAAAGCACCAGTGTGAGGACAGGGTCTAGGAAGCCTCTATTCAGTGATAATTAAGAAATCTTGGAGAACAGAAGCGGTTCCATAGACCTGGAGATGGGGAAAAATGTTTCCATTTTCAAGGACATAGATAATTGAGTCTTTGAACTAGCACTTAATGTTTCAAATTTACTTTTTTTTTTTTTTGCTGGCAAAAATCTAGAATGTTTAATGAAGAAATGATTTCTAAGAAATCAGAAGCAGAAGGATCTATATCACTTCATGCAGAAAGAGGTTATGCTAGACTACCATCATCTACCTTTCTGTGGCTTTTTTTTCCTATCTAAGGAAATACTACTTATTTAGAATATATAGTTTCCACATTCTACAAATCCTTAGTTTCTCCTTATTTATCGATTCATTTCTAATACAAGCAACTGAAATACTCAATAATATAATTCTAACACATGAGAATGCTTCAGCTCTTATATAGTGTTTTCACTATAAAATATACTACCAACTACCAAAAATGACTATTAATTTGCTTAGAAAATATAAAACTCAATTGACATTTACAAAGGCAAACAGTATTTCTTAAGACGCATCAATTCTGTTTGAAAACCTTGAACTTATTGCCATAAAAAAGAGTACTTCAACCTTTCCTCATTATTTTTTAAGAAGGGGCCTATAAGGTTGGGAGAGAGGGAAGTATGCTTATTACAACCACTAAACTGGTAATCAAGGTGATTTAAGAGACAAAGAAGCACAATACAAAGATCAATGTATTTGGAGTTAGAGGTCCTGGGTTTATTCCATTTTTCCTGATTACTGCTTTTGGGACATCAGACATTTCACTTCCATGTTTGGACCCCAGCTTCCTCATTTGTAGAACAATGGAGTTGGTCAGTGCAGATTCAAATCTAGACAGAAACCTGTAGACCACATATTGATTTAGAAAATAACTAGTTAACACCACCTGTGTTGTATTTTAATTTATTGTATTACACATTTTAAAAAATAAAAATTCTTTACCTTCCCTCAGAATCAATACTCTATATTGGTTCCAAGACAGAAGAGTTGTACGGGTTAGACAATAGGGTTTGAGTGACTTGCCTGGGTCACATAGCTAGGAAGTGTCTAAGAACAAATTTGAACACAGCACCTCCCATCTCTATCACAAGAACATTTTAATACAATTACAGCCTCACTCAGGAGTCTTGAGACAATGATTTTGATACCTCTGGATCAGTTGATTTCTAAAGCCTCTTCTAGGTCTATGTATTTCCATGAAATATAAACTCTCCATAGTCATATGGGTGAATGATACAAAGGAAGCTTTCCCAGGCACTGTTCCAAGGATGGATTCCAGGGTCTATACTATTTAACATTTCAATTACTTGAATGAAGGCATAGATAGTATGCATATCAAATGTGCAGTTGACAGGAACAGGAGAGCTACAGTTAATGCATTAAATGACAAGGTCTAAAAATATCTCACTAGGCTATAATGGTGGGTTGAGCCTAATATAACATGATTAAATAAGGATAATTTTAAATTCCTACATTTGAGTTAAAAAAAAATTAACTGTTCCAGAATTAAAAATGAGAGGAATGATTAGGCAACAATTCTTCTTTAAAATATATAAGGATTTTAGGGACTAAATTCAGTAGATATCAACATTACAAAATGAAAGGCTTACTCCCCTCAAAAAAAATAATGGGCTTACGCAAAATTAATAAAGGCATGGTGTACCATAAAATGAAATCATTGCTTACTTATTTGGGAGACATTTTCTTATCAGCTTTTGAAAAGTCAGACCATCAGTGTTTTAAAATGTAGCTCACAATTCAAATCAGTTTGTTATTGTTATCGTTTTTTGACATATCTCATTTGGGGTTTTCTTGGCAAGATATACTGGAGAGGTTTGGCATTTCTTTATTCAGCTCATTTTATAGATAATAAACTGAGCCAAACAGGGTTAAATGACTTACCTAGGGTCACAACAACTAGTAAGTATATGAGGCTGGGTTTGAACTCCTATCTTCCTGATTCCAGTCCAGATCCTCTATCAACACCCCACATAGCTTACTGATATAGAGTTTAGTCTTCTACAAAATACTACGTCAAAAGATTATTTTGGCAAGAAAGTAATCCTGTGTTCTTAAAGATGTCAGCAGAGTCAAAATTATTTTCTCATTCTACCATACGTAAAGACAATGCATATAGGTCCAGCAATAAACGATATCATTTTGAAAAAAGACTAGCCTACCTAATTAGAGAGCCTTCTCTTCAGTTGGCTGGTCACTTGGTTATTAATATTTCAGACACTGAAACTTATTAAAAATTCAAAATGGTTTTCAGTCATACCAAATCCACCTCTACTTCCTCAGTGATGGTAGCATTCATTGAAAATGGGATAGCAGGTGTTAAGATATATATACTTTTTTTCTCAAGTAAAACATTAATTTACTTGTGGCACTCAAAATGCAAGATCCCTATGATGGGTTAAAGAAGCAAAGAAAGGAATTTGTTTATTACATATGAGAACATTTCAGAAATTGAATGGATTCATTTTTAGGATATATCTTTAATCGCCTCCTTTTACAGTGCTTATGATTTTCAAAAATGCCACCAGAAAACATAATAATGATTATGCACCAAGGAAGAAGATTTTGCCAAAGATAAAGAGACAGAAAATTTCTATAAAGGACTTTATAAAAAATTTCTAATTAAATCAATATAATACTTATTTTTGAATGGCTTCAGTTCAGAGGTGGTCATAGGGTAATACATTAAAAAGTTGAAAAGCATGGTTCAGGAACAATGAAAAAGAGACTAAAGACAAAGGAAATACAGAGTATTTGTACCTCTATACCTTTAATCCTTTTTTAAAGAAAGATTCAGTTTGATCAATGTAAAGATAAACCATTATTATATTTAGAGGTCTGAATATATAATACCCACCTCCTGATAGAAAAAAATGGATTAAAAATGGAGAATAAGATACACATACATGCATATTCAACCATGCATGTCCAAAAGTTAAATTGTTTTGCTGGACAATGCATATTTGTTATAAGTTGTTTTTTTTTCTTTCAGAAACTACTGAATATGGGGAGGATCCAAATTACATGACATGAAATAAACTTAATAAAGTTGACACATTTCCAATTGTGAGTGTTAATTCAAAATCAACTGTTTGAGCAAAAATCAAAAGCAAAACCCTAAAAGAATGGAAAATAAATAAGAAAAATTTGCGGCATGCAATTGAGGCAACATGAACCTAACATCTAAATATGGAAAAATGAATAAGAACAGCAAAACTAAATATCATTGATTCTTAAAGAAAATAAAATTATTAAAATCAATTGCTAGGGTAATAAGTAAACATAGCTTAGAAACTGTTTCACCGAGGAAACAAATTTTTAAACTAAGTTTAAGAGTAAAACAGCATGAATATCATCTAAAATACCATTTCAGAATCTACATTTATTTACACAATATATGGATGATGGGAACTAGAGAGAGAACTAATTAAGCCAGATTAATCTGAGAGATCTAAATAGATGATAAAAACAAAAAGATCTTAACTATGATTGAGATTTCCATAAGAAATTATTTTCTTTATCAATGAAAGTAAAACTATTACATTTGTACTTAAACATAAAACCCCTTGATGTGTCACATGAAGAAAAAAGAAAAGGAAAGATGATAAAGGCAATTAGATGTCTACTATACATAGATACAATCAGTGGAAATTATGTTTTTATTAATATCTCAAAATTGATTCTCAATATATTTCAAAGAGAAAAAGATGTCAAATTATTGAGGGGGGGGGGAAGATTCAATTATTCTTGCCAAAAAAGGAAACAGAAAAAAATAATGGTTGAGGAAGGGATTGGGAAAGGATAGCACAGGAATCTGCTGATTCCTTAGAAGTCAAAGGAGAGGCCCAAAGTAAATTGAGTCTATTCTCTTTGAAAGATGTGGACACAAATATAATAGTATAGAAAGATGTAGAATAAATCTGATTCTATAAAAGGCATACATATGAATTGTTGAAATGACCATCTACAGTACTTATCAAATCACAGATTCTTTGCAAGAGTTAAGTATACTCATTCCTGGTTGCAACATATTTTGAAGTATTGCATTAAACTCTGAGCTCTACATGTTAAGTAATATTTTGTCACAATTGTACTTACCCAGAGGGGACAACCAACATATCTAGGAGACTGTCATGTGAGGAACAGTTGAAGAAACAAGTATATTTTACTTTGGAGGGATTTGTTATTTATTCTCAAGTATTTGAAAGGTTATCACATGGAAGAAGAATTAAGCTTCTTCCATTTGACCAGAGAGGTTGAACGTACAATAGATGGAAGTTTCAGAGGCAGATTTTTGCTAATTGTAAGGACAAACTAGCTAATAAAAAGAGTTTCTCCCAGGTGGAATAAGCTTCCTAAGAAGGAAATGTTGTTTCAAATTCAGAATGGATGGCGATTGTAGAAGTATTTTTGGTTCAGCATCTTTTGGGATAATAATCCCTGAAGTCTTCTAACAATTCTGTGATAGTCTGACTCTAATAAAGGACTTTATATTACAGGAAGATACAATACCACTTAAAGAAAATACAATTGACCATTAACAAAGAGGCCTTCAGAAGATCAAGGTTATATGGATTTAGCTTTAAGAGGACACATTAGAGGTCAGTTAGGTCAACTTCCTTATTTTATAAAGAAGGCAACTGACATCTAGAGAAAGTGTCATGCCTTTGGCATTAGGGAACTAGACCTACTATAACTCTCCCTGACCTATAAACTTAATAATGCTTTCCCTCCTGGTTGGATTTAACCTCATTGGCTTTGAGATTACACCAAATATGTTTACATAATGATTATCCCTTGGCAACAACTCACTGTTGTACACTCTTTGGTGCTTATGAATCCTCACTGTTTCAGCATTAGTTCTGCCTGGCTTGCAAAGCTCAGCTCTGAATGCTCCTATTCTATCTCCACCTGTCCCTCAACTTTGAATCTAAATTCCATTTTCATCATGTACTTCTGTCAACCTTAACCCAATGACTTGTCCCATAGCTTGGTTCTTCCTATGGTCTTACTGTTACTCTGAGGTAGACAAACTTTCTTAGAGTATTTTTGTCAATTTATTAAACTCAGAATATTTTAAATTTCTCACAATGTACTTTTATTTCTTTGACCAGAGATATTGAAAGCAATTAAGATGACCTTTCTCTGACTGAATTCCTAAGAACTCATTCCACATCTGTAATGTAAAAGTGAAGAACCAGGGATATTAATTATTATTAAAATATAACCAAAATGGTCTGTGGGTCCACACTGGGTTGAAGGAGAGACAGGACCAACCAGGATAGGGAGACCAGGGTTCACTGTTTTAACTGACACAGGAATGGCAGTTGGCCCAATGGTCACCCAGCTCACCCTAGGCCAGGGCCTATGAAATCAGCAGTCAAAGGTAAAAGGTCATACAGTTTAATTGTGGGTAACTAAATAAAGGATGGGTTAGGGGATTCTACACTTGAAAACCTAAGGGCAAAACACAAGGGGCAGGGAAGGACTTAACTACTCTATCCTATTGACCTAAGCCAGGTAGGACCCAAAGGAAGCAGTACTGAAGTCACAGGGAGGCTCCTCCAAACCTGGTTCCAGCCAGGTTTGATCAGCTCAGCTAAAGAGCCTGAGGATGGTTTTCAATTGGGGTCTCACGATAATCCAAGGATGGTCACAGGATGCCAAGAGCCAACTCCACCAGGTGATCCAAGGTACCCAGGTAGGGAGAGTGAGTTTTAAATGCTGTCCACCAGATCCCAAACCACTTCCCCACTTGGTGCAGCTCTGCAGGTCTTGTCCACTTGCTGAAAGCTTCCACCTCTCAGGATCCCAGGGAATCAGGATGCAGTTTTTCCCTAACTCTGAGATCTCCCAGGGTTAGCAACAGTTATGTCCAACCACTAATGGAGTCTCTCCCAGAGCACAAGCCCATTTCCTGCTCCTTCGTTCCATCTTGGAATCTTCCAGCCCTTCCTGCTAGGTCCAACACTATTACTAAATTAATTGCTGAATAAATCCTCACAACAATAAAGAGATAAGTAACTATGAATTCTTCAATATCTCTATAGTGATTTTCAAACCTATCTAATAAATTTTCAATTTTTGATGTTGAAATTGTGTTATAGTTAACTTCTAAAAAAGAATGCAAGGATCCAGTTTTTGATAATTAGGATAAAAATTTTTTCCTTTCCTTTTATTCTTTTTCTTTCTTTTTTTTCTTAAGCAACAATTCAAACATAAAAAAGTGGTGCTTCCTTTGAAGGATTTCTACAAACAAGAGTAATTTATTTTGATCTATTCAATTCAATTCTACAGATATGTATTTTCTACTCTTTGTGCAGCTATGGGGAGATAAAAAACAATCATTCATATTTATATATACTTTAAGATGAAAACACCACACCTATCCTCAGGGAGAATATCATTTAATAAGACAAATATACAAATAATCATAATATAAAATAGAATATCACAAATAAATGAGTGACATAAACTAATAAACATAGACTAATAACACTGAAGCAATAGGGAATAAAGGGAAGGTTTCTTGGAGTAGATAGCATTTGTTCTTTTTTTTTTTTTTTAAACCTTTAACTTCTGTGTATTGGCTCATAGGTAGAAGAGTGGTAAGGGTGGGCACTGGGGGTCAAGTGACTTACCCAGGGTCACACAGCTGGGAAGTGTCTGAGACCGGATTTGAACCTAGGACCTCCCATCTCTAGCCCTGACTCTCAATCCACTGAGCTACCCAGCTGCCCCCAGCATTTGTTCTTAATGCTGAATGGTGGATAGGATTTCAATTAGCAGAGACTAGAATGGCATGCCTAATATAATAAACTATATATAATAGTTTCTGAATACAAGTCCAACATTATTTCCTTCAGGGCAAGTTGATTTTTATTAAGTGAATTTTCCTGGGAACTAGAAGGAATACATGAGACAGTATCCAATGCTATAATAACTCAGAAATATAATAATAATTATTATAAGAATCTATAATTATAACTAAGAAATAATTGTTCAGATAAAGTAGCTTTTCCCATCAACCACAGTGCTATTGGGGAGTTCATAACACTGATTCCATAACTTTCATTTAAATTGTAACACTTACTCAGACTTCCCTGTCCCATATTTATTTCCCCAAGCCACCACTACCAGATATGTCATCTTTCTTTTTCAGAGTATTTTGTTTGCTATTTGCAATCCCAACACCTATGATAGTGTTTTGAATATAGTGAGTCCTTTATTAATTTTTCCATTCATTCTCTAACACAGGGGAATCTTAATTTACTGACACTTTACTAACATCTCATAATTGTATATATTATATGTATACTTCAATATTCCATTTTCCTCTAATTTTTTTTATCATCCCATTTTCTCCTTTAAAAATGTATGCAATGCACTGGATATAGTATCATTTATTCCATTCTAATTCCCAGGAAAACTCAGCTAAAAAAACCCAAACAAACAAAATAGTTTGTCCTAAAGGAAATAATGTTGGACTTCAATTAATAACGACCTGCGGTCAAATCCTGGCACTAACAGTTACTTGCTATTTAACTACAGTTAAGTAAACCATTTAACATCTCTTCTCAGTTCCCTCAAATGTAAAACGGGGATAGTAGTTTCTACTTTACATTATTGTGAAGAAATAAGAAAGCAAAATTTACAAATGCTTTGAAAACTATAACGAACTATATAAACGGCAGAATTTTTCTTAATCAAATAATCTAAAATCTTACAAATGCTTCTAGATAAAGCAGAACAAGCTTTCTGATTTTTCCATAGCTGAAACTTTGTCTCTAAAGTCAGAAAGCAAGTTAATATCTCAGTCTGATAATTTGCATTTTAATGTACTTTGTTTCTTTTTTGTGATAAAAAGTTATATCTTTGTATTCTTAGAAAAATCTTACAAATACATAATTTACTTAAAGGAATCATGGAAATCAACTAATCCAGCCCCAGAAATGTACTGGTAAATGTTTAAAGAATAATAAATCAAGCTGATGTTTGTATCATTTATTGGTTTCTGAGATCTATGTTCTTAAACTGAAAATTTAACCCTCTCCTCTTGAGAGCCGATTTAAGTTTGTTCCACCACTCTTCTTTCATTCTGCTTAATTTTATAGATGATGAAACTTCAGCTGGGTTGTGACTTTCCCAAGGTCACACAAGTATGACCTGTAATGAGACAAATTCACAATAAAAAACTGACTTTTTTGGGGTCAGGTATCCAAGAAAACTGCACTCAGTCTGAACAAGAATCCTGGAGAAAGTAGGAGTTAAGCCATGGAGTAGAGGGAGACTAGAATTCAGTTTACACTAAGTAGTAAAGTTCCTAATACTCATATTTACTTAGATTAGAGTGATTCAGGTAGATTAAGATAATAAAAATGTTTAAGTATCTTAAATATTAGTCATTAATTCTCTCTTAACCAGAGATAATGTTTTTTAATTAATAAAGATGACATTACACTTTCATACCGTACTCTGATGAAGGGAAAGAGATAGAATAATGTATGATATTCATGTATATCAGGGTAATGGAAGCAAAAGAATGTGCAGAATGCACACATAACAGATGCTTATAGATATGCTAATGTGTAACATTCATTCTAAATATATTCTGAAAGTAGAATATTATTGTCCATTCCTAAAATCTTAATTTTTAGTTTAAAAAAAGAAGCAAATAGTTTCAACCTTATTTAGCCTAATACTCAACTTTATTGTTGAATCATTATTCAAGTTGTCCAATTACTTGATAATTATATACACTTCTGTGAACTTGAACTTTAGTAGTAGTTATGCTCCCCCATAAATTTACCCTTATATTCATATTCATTATATAGTACTCCAAGGTTTACAATGCACTTAACTCAGGACAATCAAAGTAATTTAATCGCTCTGGGTTTTTGTTTTCTCACATTATAATGAAGGGAGTGGATTACAGGACCTCTAAGGCCACTTGTAGCTCTAAATTTATGGTCCTATGTGTCAGGTATGAAAAGTTACCATTTGAAAGATGAAAAATCTAAGGGCCAGAGAGCTTGGGTGACTTACCTAGGAGACAGAGTGTTTAGGTCAAAGTTGGGAATCAAATTCATTTTTTTCTTAAACTTGGGCCACAATTTGCTCTGCTACATTATATTGCTTCATTCTTATTATGCCTTTGTCCCTTCAAAAATGTCTTACAGACAGTAAATGCATAATACATGTTTTATTAGTTGAAATTATTTAACTATAATCATCACTTTGAGCTCTTAACTATTTATTTGAGTGAAGTGAGATAGGAGGGGGGAGAGAAGTTGGGACATGTGAGGCAGAAACTAAAGCATGTTTTTGTATGTTTTTATTTTTTCGAGACTGGGTCTCCCGATTTTACCCACTTTGGAAGTGCAGTGACTTCACATAGGCCCTATTAAATTACTGATCTACAAGGAAACTTTGATCAGCCCTATTTCCACCTTGGGTTGATTTGCCCTTCCATAGACAGCCTAGTAGTTCTCTGCTTCCTGAGGTTCACCAATCTGGTGTCAAATTTAGTCTGGACATCTGATTGCCTTAGCCCACTCAAGCTTAGAACTCCCCCTTCTAGAAATCTACCAACCTCAGACTCCTCTATAGAAGAGATTAGAGGTATGTGCTATGATCAGAATCAGCTGATTTAAAGATTTTTAAAGGGTAAAGATTTTAAAGTATAATGAATTTAGCAGCAGGAAAAAAAGTGTGTGTGTGTGTGTGTAAGGGGGGTAGGGGGAGAATTAGAAACAAGGGATTGAAAGTTTCAGTTCATGAAGAATCCTTAACTCTCATTCCACTGTTGAGACTATGTTTAAAAACCAGATTTTAAACATTATTTTATATTGTTTAGTAGATTACAACAAATTCTAAATTTTATATTTTAAAGAAGGATCAGAATCTTCTGATATGGAAGCCAGTTTTCATTTCAGTGATTTGAACTATGTATCTCAAACCTGATACATAGAATTTTCTCCACACAATTTTCCTTTCTTCATTCTAAACAAAGATTTACTTTTAAGTATATGACGGAAAGTGTCATAAGAGTCTTCAGGATCAGTCCAATGAAACATGCAAATGAAAGCATCCATTCTCTCCTGATCTTCCATCACAGCTCTACTTTCTTCTTCTCTTCTCCCATCACTCATTCAGACTTCAAATGGGGAAGTTCATTGAGGATCAAATAGATCCAGCTGTTGTTTTCAACTTTCACTGTTTTTTAAGCTTTACTTTTCCAATCATTTCCTATTTTTCTGCTAAAAATATACTGCCAAATCATTATTTTTCTGGAGCGATTATAAAGCTTTCTCTTGCTAGATATCTGATCCAAATCCAGTATTTTTCTTGGCAGTTACTGAACAGAATAATAATAAAAGGGCTTTTTTTCCATTTAGTTTATGTAAAAACAATTGACAATCAAGACTTATTTACCTACTGAAGCAGATTTTCATGAACATTTTTCAAGGTGAAGCTAGTATATTAAGGGGAGTGAATACCCTCAAAGTGTATGTGTATGCTTATATTTCCTTTGATGCATGCATAATCAGCTCTGGGGTTTCTACTAGATGAGTGTGACTTCCCACAGCTTTGATTTTTTTTTAAATTGCATCTATAAAGAATGTAACCTCTCCTAAAATCCTGCTCATACCTCACTGGGACAAGGAAGGGACTCATTTCTCAATTTCTATCCCAGTAGAGCATAGCCTCTGGCAGGGTCTAACCAAGCTGGAAAGATTTCAAGTAGAGAGGTCCAGAGATAAAAAGAACCTTAAGTTGATTGTGTCTGAAGACTATCTTTTGTCTGAGGACTACTTTTCTGTTCATGTTTGCAGAAGCTCATCCGAAAAAAAAAGGAGGTACCAAATGTTGAATTTTTTTGGCAAAAGCAACTCACAATATAAGATATTCTTAATCAATCCCTTGGCAAAGGCAAAATGTTCATAAGTGTTTCACATTACACCTATGAACAGACTTTTTTGAACTATTGATTAGTTTTGTTGATTTTTTTGTTTTGGTTTTAAATATTATTTGTTATATCAGATGGCTTTCTGGGAAGGAGAGGGGGGATACTGGGGGAAAATATGATAATGTAAAAAAATTATTTAAAAAAGCAATTCTCAAGACTTTCTATTAAAGCTTGCAACAATTTTTGTATGAATTGACAAAAAAACCTGAGGTATCCCAATGAAAATCCCAGAGCTTTATAGTATTGAATATACTAACCTTGTCAATAGTCTTTTTGCATTGCTTTAAGTGAGTAGGCAGTGCAGTGGTTAGAGTGTGGGGCAGGAAGTCAGAAGGACTCAATTTTGTTAGTTCAAATCTGACCTTAGATATTTACTAGTTGTGTGATTCTGGACAAGCTCTTATTCCTCTTTGCCATAGTTTTTCATCTGTAAAATTATCTGGAGAAGGAAATAGCAAACCACTCCAATACCATTGCCACAAAAACACCCAGTGGGGTAATGGAGAGTTTAACTTAACAAGCAATTAATACACTCTTGAGTTACTGATTGCTACACATTACCATTATAAGTCCTTTAAATAATTAGATGAAGTATCATATAATAGCTTCTATTTTTTGATATTTCTAGGTAAAAATACTTTATTATTAATTGTAAAACTTTAGGAGCTTATTTTAGAGCTGATAAATTAGGACTTAGATCATTATTAGGCAACTATATTTGCTTCCTTTGAAACTGAAGTTCAGACATAATATAGGTCTTTGGTAGTGAACCTTTTAGAAGGGCAGGTATTGTGAGAAATGTCCTCAGGTGTGTGTGGAAGGGGAGAGGAGAGCAGCCGGGCCCCATGTCCCTCTGGTAACAAACTCTGCTAAACTCTGTGCTGGGGCAATGGTGCATGTGCCTACAGAGGGGGGGCTCTGAGTGTCCCTTCTGGCATGTGTGCCATAGGTTCACCACCACAGATACATGTTGTTTGAATCTTAGAAAAGAAATTCTGTTAGTGATCAGCACTTGGAAAGTTATTAACAACTATCTCAAGAAATTTGTAAGAAAGAGATGATACTATGATAGCTGAAATTATTAAAGGATAGACAAGGGACTTTTAAAAAAGCATTTAAACTATCATCTTAGCATATGTTTTCAGTTCTATTTCAATTTGATAAATGTATTAAAAACCTATATATGTAAAATACTGTGGTAGGCACTGGATAAGAAGATAAAAATAAAATAGTCCTTGTCATGAGATTTTATAAGGTATGTTTATTTTCCCCCCACCTCTTCCACCAAAACAAATATATAGCTCTACTTCTAAGCAGTGCAAGATGTTCCCTTTCTTGAATTCAGTAATGGAGGAAATAATTAGAAGAAGAAAATTATCCTTATAAAATATAATTATTAGTCCTTGCAAACCTTAGCATATTTCTTCTAAGAATTTCAGAACAATTATCCCACAGCTTTATTCTTCTTTGTCTTTTGGAGACCTTGCATTGTAGTTTGGAGATTCAAAGACATGAGTAGCAATTTTGGAAGTTGGATCAAGTAGCAGTAAACATCTTCATATCAATCATTGAAGGAGAGACTATCAAACACTGTCCTTTGTAGTATGGAAGATCTCCCATGCTAGCCCCAGTGGGACACATCAAGGCCCTTTCTGAGAAGATGACCACCCAGGGAGGAATTCATCTGGTGTGGAGCTCACCTGGTATGCTGCTATGTGTGGGTGGTGGGACAGCTGGGATGGGGATACATGCCATCTGGTAGTTTCCTAATTTAACTAATTATTTTTGCTGACTAGTTTCTGTGCTATTGAAGGAGGGAAAGTAATGTCAAAATGTAAATGTAACTTAAATTAAAATAGTGCAATTATTTAAAAACATTATTGATAATGCTTGTATTTTCTAAATTCCAGTGCCCTTAAAAATAATCTAGTAACCCATGGCTCCATGGAAATATTACATCTATTTAAATGATCAACACACTAAAAGATAGAATTTGCTAAATGCCAATCAAATAAGTTGTATAGACAGTAAGTACAATATGAGTTCATAAGAAGGATCAATCACTATGAAAGTTTGCTTAGTAGATGGAGGAAGAATAGATAAAATTAGTAATTTAAAAGCCTCCCTTTTTCTTCAATTAATTAATCAACCAAGAAGAATTTATTAAGCATTTAAGATTATCTTTCATATAATAGGTACCAGACCAGTAATTTCACTGGCATAAGGAAGTTCTGAATAAGGAAACTACTCCATAAATACAGGTCAGCACCTTCTCTGAGACTTATAGTCTCAGAGATTTGATTAGAGCATTGACAGAATAAATTATTTGGCCATAGTCACACAACATCTGTGTTTAAGAGGTAGAAATAAAACACAGGTCTTCCTGGTTTTCAGGCCAACTCTTTATCCATTATCCAAAAGAAGCATTGCTTCTTTTCTAATCTGTTATTATATATTTGGGGGAAAGAGACTAATGAGAGTTAGTATAGTATATCTTGATATACCATTTGATGTCATTTTAAAGGATCAAATTCCTACCTATTTTTTCTTTATATATTATTGAAAAGCAGAAAAGTATTAACTATATAAATAGATGGACAGCAATTATAGGTCTCAATGGCAACCTCCCTAGCAACTTTCTGTGAATTAGCTCTGACTGATATTCTTTAACTGTTAGTAAGTAATGTCATTCCTGTTCAGAGACTTGCTGCTAAAAACTTAACAACTGGCTTTCATAGAAGAAAATATACTTATATATTTTAGTTATGTTCAGAAGTATTAATATTTTCTCTATCACTTTAATTATAGACAATAAACAAAACAATATATCATCCCCTAATTTGTAGCATTTGTTGACTTCTGAAGTATAAATATTCTTACTGAAATTTTAACAATTAGTTTTTGCAAGCCTATTTGATTGGGTTCTAGAACAACCCTATGTCAAATTGTAAACCAACTGGCAAATACAAACAAAATAGATACGGATCATTATGTGATAGATTTCAAACTACCTCATTCTCTTCATTTACAGATAAAGAAACTGAGGTATAGGAATAGGGTATAGGAAGGTTAAAAGAGTACAAGATTTGAATCCAGCTTCATTCACTCCAAATATAGTATATTTTCTACTTATATTTAGATGTATTCATAGACATGTAACCCAAAATATACTATGACCTCCTGGCTATGTAGCTAAAATTTTAAAAAAAGGAGTAAGAAACACTCAAAGCTTACCAATCATCCTCCAAAAGACTACAGAAGAATAAAAATGTCTCAAAATGAATACTCGAATAGCAGAACCAACAGAAGAAAGGATGAAACAGTGCTTTGGCACAAAACAATATGGGAAGATAGCAAGGAGGACTTATCTCACTGGGGTACCAGAAGAGAGTGCTGAAAAAGTATAAGTATAACTCAGACATAATACAGCACAAATGGGAATAGGGAAAAGAACAGAGCCAGATATATCCAGCTTCAATAGAATAAGAGTAGAAACCAACAAAATTCAGAACAAGCAACAGTAAGAGGAACTCAGCCCAACAAGGTCCAATCTCTGTTGGATTAGTCAAAAATCTATCTTGAACCAAACTGAAATAAACTGAACAGCTGTAAACCTCCACACCACAGCCAAGCAGGCCAACTCTGCAGAGTGCTTAATCTAAGACTAAAATAGCTAAGCCAATCCCAGACACAATACACGTGCAGAATAGTACTCCCTCCACCATAGAAACACAGCTAAGTTTCAGTATGTAGACAAAAATGAAGGGAAAAAAATAATCCTCAAATGAGCAAAAGACAGAAAAAAAGGCTAATGATGGAAAAATATCTTAGCAAGAGAGATGTCCAAAACACAAGTTCATAAACGAACAGTAATACAAAAATGAAAATGTAGGATGCCTGAAAGGAAAATATGAAAGGAACTCAAGCCCAAAATAAATCCCTAAAATGGTTCAATAAAAGAGAGAAACACAAATGAGAAACAGAAGAAAATTATAAAAGAAAATGATAGAAAAACTCAACAACTTAGAACAAAAGCTTCCTGAAGAAATCAGTTCTCTAGAATGGAAATATACTTCAAATATTAACTCTCTAAGAAAGGAAAAACAAAAGCTCAAAGAAGAAAATGACCCACCCAGAATAAGAACTGGACAAATTGAAGGTAATAACTTCATGAGATGACAGGAAAAAGTAAAACAAATTCAAAAAAATGGAAATATCAGGGAAAATCATAATATAGCAATGGAAAAACAACTGACATAGAAAATAGATTCAGGAAAAATAATCAAAGAATCAATAGATTGCTTAAAAACCATGATCAGAAAAAGAATTTGGCCAACATATTGAAATAAATTAACAGGGATAACTACCCTGATATTCTTGAGCAAGAGGAAAAAATAGAAATTGAAAGAATCCACCAGTCTTCGCCTGAAAGAAATCCCAAATCAAAAAACCCTAAGACTACAATGATCAAATTTCAGAATTCCAAAGTGAAAGAAAAAATATTACAAGTAGCCAGAAAAAATACCCCAAACAATTTACATGTTGTGGAACCACAATCAGGATTATACAAGACCTAGCAACTACTACTTAAAGGATCAGTGGGCATGGAATATGATATTCCACAAGGCAGAGGATATAAGCCAACAACCAAAATACTTCTATCCACTGAAACTGAGAACAATATTCCAGGTGAAGAAATGGATATTTAATGAAATGTATAAATTCCAGGTATTTCTGATGTAATGATGAGAACAAAAAATAGATAAAATTCAATACTCAAAAGAAGCATAAAAAGGTAACAGAAAAAAAGCTCAAGGGAATTAGGGGATTTAAATGAATTAAAAAAAATTAAATGAAGCACTTCATGTGAAAGTGGTACCTAGGATAGGTAAGATTTCTATAGTCCAGGAGATAATTAAAATACTCAATATACTGAACAGTAATCAAAGGACTAAAAAAGAGTTAAAGTTCTTGCATTATTTGTATGGGGAAGTGATAACTAGAGTACTTAAGATCCTTATAGTATAAGAAATATTTAAGAAAATTAAGGTACTTTAAAGTAATCAAGTGAAACAATGGGGTCAAAGTGATTCATTACTAGGAAGGCAATAACTTAGATGCCCAAGATATTTAGAAATATATTTCAGGTACCCAAGATAAATAAAGTACTTAGGATGCTTAATGTACTAAAGCTACTTAAAAACTTTATAACTATTGAGGCAATGAATAGAAGATATATAGACAGAAACTAGGTAGTCATTTGAATAGGTTGGGAAGATACTTTTTTTTAAATCAGAAGATAAGAAAAAGGAATACACTTTGAAAAAAAGAAAAAGAGAGAAAGTTGGGGGTAAATTATGACATGGGAAGATGTAAGAATAAATACAGTAGAGGGGAAGATGGGGTTGGGCAATGTTTAGACCCTATTCTCATTGAAATTGGTCCAAGGTGGGAATAACTCTCACGTTCCAATTTCCAATTTAGTCTTTAATTTTCTAGTTGCATGCTTAACTCATTGATCTGTTTTTTTTCTGTATTTTATTAATATAAGCAATCAGAGATATAAATTTTCTATATATCATAAATTTGGATATGTTGTCTACTCATTGGCATTCTCTTCATTGAAGTCAGTGATTGCTTCTATGATTTGTTCTTTGGCCCATTCATTTTGAAGAATTAGATTATTTACTTCCCAATTAATTTTTAACTCACTTTCCTATGAACTCTTGTTTATTATAATTTTTATTACATTATGATCTGAAAAAGTAGCATTAATTTTTTCTGCATTTCTGCATTTGGTTGTGAAGTTTTTATGCCCTAATACGTGGTCAGTTTTTGTATATGTAAAATGTGCTGCTGAAAAAGAAGAAATATTTCTTTTTATCCCTATTCAATTTCTTCCAGATATCTATTGAATCCAACTTTTCTAAAATTTCATTCACTTCCTTTACTACTTTTTTATTTATTTTTTAGTTAGATGTATCTAGTTCTGATAGAGGAAGGTTGAGGTCACCCACTAGTATAGTTTTACTGTCTATTTCCTCTTCAAGCTTCTTTAGTTTCTCTTTTAAAAATCAAGATACTATACTATTTGGTGCATACACATTAATTACTGATATGTCGTTGTCTCTGCTATATTTTATCAAAATGTAATTGCCTTCTCATCTCTTTTAATCAGATTTATTTTTACTTTAGTTTTGTCTGAGATCATGATTGCTAATCTTGCTCTTTTTTTTGTCTCAGATGTCCTGCTCTTTTTTTTGTCTCAGATGATGCCCAATAGATTCTGCTCCAGCCTCTTACTTTTACTCTGTGTATGTCTACTTGCATCAAATGTGTTTCTTGTAAACAACAAATGGTAGTATTCTGGTTTTTAATCCACTCTGCTATCTGTTTCTGTTTTATGAGTGAGTTCATCCCATTTACATTCACAGTTATGGTTACCATTTGTGTATTCCTTTCCATCATGATTTCTTCTTTTAATCATGCCCTTTCTCCTTTCACTCTTTGCCATACTTTATCCTGAAAGAATATAATTAGTTTTGTTGAGTAGGTGATTCTTCATTATAAATACAGTTCCAATGCCTTCTGGAATATTACATTCTAAGCCTTCTGGTCCTTGAATGTGGAAGCTGCCAGATCCTATATAATTTAGACTGGAATTCCATGATATTCGAATTTTTTTTTTCTGGCTGTTTCTACTATTTTCCTTTTGGCCAAGGAACTCTTGAACTTGGCTATAGTATTCCTGGGAGTTTTCATTTAGGGATTTATGAAGGAGATGAGTTATGGATTCTTTCAATTTTTATTTTACCCTCTTGCTCAAGAATATCAGAGAAGTTAGTTTTTTTTTTTTAAATAATTTCTTGTAATATGATGTCTGTGGTTTCTTTTTATCATGATTTTCAGGTAGTCCAATAATTCTGACATTCTATTTTCCAAGTAAGTTGTTTTTCAATGAGATATTTCATATTTTTTCTATTTTTTCATTCTTTTAATTTTGTTTTATTGTTTCTTGACATCTCATAAATTAGCTTCTATTTGTCCATTTCTTACTATTATTGAATGAATTTCTTCCATGACTTTTTGATCTTCCTTTTCCATTTGGTTCATTCTACTTTTGATGGAACTATCTTTTATTCATTGGATTTTTGCTTCTTATCCCAGTAGATCAATTCTGTTTTTTAAGAAACTTTTTTCTTCATCTTATTGTTTTGAGGCACATTAAAAAAGTGGTTTGAGGGGGCAGCTGGGTGGCTCAGTGGATTGAGAGCCAGGCCCAGAGATGGGAGGTCCTGGGTTCAAATCTGGTCTCAGACACTTCCTAGCTGTGTGACCCTGGGCAAGTCACCTGACCCCCATTGCCTAAACCTTACAACTCTTCTGCCTTAGAACCAAGTATTAGTTCTAAGGCAGAAGATAAGGGTTTAAAAATGTGATTTGGAAGAGTTGTCAGAGTGGTTTTGGCTTTTGCTGCTTCTAAGCTGCCATCTTGGCTCCCAACATCCTAAAACAAAATGGGGGAGGGGGAGGGAACTTTATACCAAATATCTCTGAAAAAGTCTTCTTTTTTAAATATATAGAGAACTGAGTCAAATGCAAAATAAAACAAGTTTGAGGTACTACCTCACACCCATCAGACTGCCTAACATAAAAAAAGAAAATGATAGATGTTGAAGGGGAGATGAAAAAAAAAGTGCAAGTCACAAATACACAACTGATAGAACTGTGAACTGATACAACCATTCTGGAGAGCAATCTGGACCATACCCATAGGACCATTAAACTGTGCTTACCCTATGACCCAGCAATACTAACTCTTTATCCCATAGAGATTAAAGAGAGGGGGAAAGAACCTATCTATTCAAACATATTTATTGCAGCTCTTTTTTGTGGTGGCATAGAACTGGAAACTGAAGGCATATGCATTGATTAGGGAATGGCTAAACAAGCTGTGGTATACATTTATGATGGGATATTATTGTTCCATAAGAAATGCGAAGTAAAGTGAACAAGACAAGGAGAAATAATAGAAACATGGTAGAAACAAAAGAGTATAATAATCAACTATTATTAATAAGACAACTCCAAGAGATACACGACAAAAAAAGGAATATCCATCACCAATCTTTCCTTTATTTACTTCATGAATTTTTCTCTATTATAGGGAATGCTTTTTTACTTTTACAACATGATGAACGTGGAAGTATATATATTGAAAGATAATATATGTATAACCTAAATCATATTGCCTCCCTTCTTGGGGAGGAGTTTAGATTGGGAGGAAGAGAGAGGACATGGATTATAAAATGTTATGAAGTGAATATTTAAAAATTGTATTAACATGTAATATGGAAGAAAAAGAAATATACATGTACCCCATTTTATTTTCTGATTCAGAAAAAAGTGGGGTCCAGCTAGAATGCTCAGTGGATTGAGAATCATTCCAAAGAGACAGGAGGTCTTGAATTCAAATCTGGTCTCAGTTACTTCCTAGCTATCTAACACTAGGTAAGTCACTTAATCCTCATTGCCTAGCCCTCAATACAATATTGATTCCAAGACAGAAAGTAGGTGACAGGAAGGGTGAGAGAAATACAATGCTATGTTTTGATCACATGCCTTAAGTGTCAAACCAATTATTCCCTTTTAATTGTGCTTTTTTTTCAATTATACTATACTATACACTTTCTCCATATGGGGATTAGCATTTTTGAAAAAAAGTTTATGAATTCTGATTTGAAGTAGAGCAATATACTTAATCATTATGTTTATATGTATCATTGCTATGTGGTGTTCTTGAATGAAGATTCTCTTATGGGAGTTATTGGGATAGATGAGTGAAGTTAGGAAGGAAAGTACAGCAGAATTAACAATTAAGTTGATAAGAGGAAAGCTATCAGGTGCCATAAATAAGGAAAGAGAATCAAACAGAAAAGGCAACACAGCATAGTTCAAAGATCACTAGCTCTGGGCTCCAAGGACTCAGATTCAAATCACTTCATCATAATTAGTCTAACTTTTTTCACTGGTAAAATGAGTAGGTTGGACTATATGACCTCCATGAAGGTCAGCTCTAAGCCCTGATTTTTCAAACTCTAAGTTCTATGATTCTTTAAGAGCCAACAAAGGAGAAATGAAAAACAAATAAATTGATCATAGTTATAGGAAAGCAAAATTCTGGAGTCTAAGAAGTCAGGAATCAGGAATAAAACATGGGAGACAGCATGATGAAATGTAGGAGTTCCAAGCATGGGTTCTGAACAGCCACAGGGTTAGAAATCATGTCTCTGAATATGAGTAACATAAAGTTAGAATCTAGGAAAATGGTCTGTGTCGTAAGCACATAACATCAAAAACAATACTGTAGTTTGATTCTGGGTTGATGACTGTGTCAAGAATTCTCAATATATTGTATTTTTAAATTCATGGCTAGTTTCAAAATATTGAGCAGAGGTAGCAGAGTGCTGATAATGTTTAACAATTATCTCTTCAGGAGGAGGAATTGTACACACAGCACACTTTTAAGTATGTTATAATCTGCATTATTACATTTTCTTCATTATTTTATTAAATCTAGATAATCAACTAATCATGCATTTAGCCTGTAAATGTTTCCTAATTTCTAAAGAGTAAATGTTCATAGGGAAAACTTAACAATTAACTTTTCAAGCCAATTTAAACTGGTTCTAGCATAGTTTTGGTAGAGACATTATCAACCCTTGGTAAAGACCAATAACAATACTGGCAGAAGGAAGGGAGTCAAAGAGAATCATAGGCAAAAGAAGTTTCTGAAAGAGATTAAGCCATATTATTCAAGGTCATACAAAGACAATTAATTCCAGAATTGAAAATACTGACTACCAGTCAATCATTGGATAGACTGATAAATAGATAGATAGATGGATGATATGTAGCTAGATGAAAATTTATTTAAAAACTGGCATAGTGAATTTAAAATATTTAGGTAATTAAAAAATAAATTAAAGAAAATTCATTTTGTTTTAAAGTAATTATGTGAAGAAATCAACTACTAGTGACATCATAGCCAGTATATAGGCAATTTAATTGCTTTTCATTTTTATGAAATGAAACAGAGCAAAAATAGAAAACAAATATATAGGCTTTGAAGAATGGCTATCATTTTGGATATTCTGGATCTTTTCATTTTCCTAGAGATGTAACAATTAGATAGATCTATGAGGAATGGAGGAGGAGGCCCTCGAGGTCATACTGGACGTGTTTTCTCAGTTTGCCCATGCTGTGCTAAAAAGCTGTTGTCTAAGGCAATGGCAGCAGAAAAAAATGCATTAAAAAAAAAAACAACCTCCTGTGAATTTATGAGAAGTGCATCACAAAGACAAATATTTCAGCCATGCAATTCCATTCGGCCTTTTCAGCTGTGTGTCCATAGCAAGTCAACGGCTAAATTGAAAAATCAATTCCAATTTAAATTATTGGAATAAAGAACACCAGGAGTCAGAGATAAAATGGCTTTGTTCTCTGAGATCCTTTTTAATTGGAAAGTTATTTCTTCAGGGTATTCTAATGGTTCTGAGGGAAGATTGCAAAATAAAGTTGATCGGCTGGGGGAAGGTTAATAGCTAATGTGCTTTTCTTGTTGCACAGCAGCCTCCTGTCTTTATGACATCCCCCATCATATCGGGAAGGACTGAAGATTCTAAATCATTTGATACATGCAAGTACTGTATTTTTCCTGAGTCTTTCAGAAATCATCCTGAGGCTGTAACCTTGGCATAGCCATGTTGCTTTCTCAGGCATTCCAACTGGGCTGCTTCACTTTGGCTTACAAATGTTAAAGAGTTTTTCCTTTTTCTTCTTCTTCTTCTTTTAATTCTCCTGGTGTTAATGTTTCCTTAACACAATAAAGTGGTAATTAATGGGAATAAAAGATATATGAAGATGCTAGCAAAAGGCTTTACTCACAAATGGGGGGAGGGAACTTTTCTTTTTCTTTTTTTTTTTCCAAACATGATATAGAGGGGAAAAGCAAACCCAGCCTTATACTCACAGAATTTGCATGTAAAGAACAAAGAAAGGCAGGTAGCATAGAAAGAAAAGACAATAAAATAGCAAAGAAATGTTAAAATAAAATTTTAAATCATAAGAATGGATTTTTATGTCAACTTAGAAGAGAAATTATATCATTTTTATAAGCTTTGCTCCAAAGTCTAAGAAATGCTATTATTAAGCTAAACAGAAAAATAACCTTTGCTCTACTGACAGAAAATTGTTTGGGGCAGTTGTAGATTAGAAGCCTTAAATGGGCATTTAATTTGAAATTAATAAAACAGTTATGGTATGTGTTAGGAAAAGTTACTGAGGTTTGCTTAGTATATTTAATTAGTATAAAAGAGATAAATCTAGTTGCCATGTAATGAACTCAGAATTGCAGATACAGTAAATATGTACTTACGTTCTTGTTATTAATGCATTAAACTTGTAAGAATGTTTAGGAATTTAATTAGCATTTAATAAGATAGCTATAGCAAATTACAGTAGTTAGATGTTAAATGTAAATTAATATTTTTAGTATTTAATTGATATTAACTAATTAATTACTGTTTATTACATGGCAACTAGATTTATCTTTTATGGAGTTATTAAATCTCAATTAAAAGTGCTCTTTTAAGAGGGCACAACTCAATTAAAAATAATATTCTGGGAGACCTTCATGAATTGCTTCTATTCAGACTTGGGGTGCATAAGCTAGACCAAATTAAAGCCCATGCATGCAGTAAAGAGAATGGAAAATGGGAAAGTCCTTGAGATGCAGCATTCCTTCAGCTCTTAATACAGAGAAATATTATCTTGCTTTATATGAAAATGGGTTAGTTGGTATAAATCATATAATAATAACCTTTTCCATTAAACCCAAATGCAAAGCACTGGAGAAAAAACTCTTCTAAAAATAAAAACTTTTCAAAGGCTGTAAATGAGATAATATTTGCAAAACATTTAGAAGAGTGCCTGATACATAGTAGGTGCTTAATAAAGTTTGTTCCCTTCTGCTTCCACTTAGAGTTTTGCCTTTAGAGATTCATTTATTTGAGTTAAAAGACATTTCCTATTAAAATGCAAATGTTTCTGGATGCCATTAACTTTAAGCTTCTATTAGTCATTTACATATTAGTATGAATGAATTCATTAGATTCAACGTGACAAATAACTGATGTTTTACAAGTAGGTAAAAATAGCATGAGACACCAGACACCTTCTAGGAGAAGGTGACACAGAAGGTATATAGGACAATAGGAGAAGGATACAAAACTTAAATGATACTTGCTTTATAGTATTGCTCAAATGACAACAACATACAAGATTGAAAAGACAGAAAAACATGTAGCTATTTACACTTAACAAAGAAATCATTAATTGGAGCAAAAAAGAATGGTACTTTCAATTCTATTCTAAGAATATTGAAAAAATATTTACATGGTATTTTCATCAAGTTCTTAAGTAACGGCACTCATAACTTAGAAATCTGTTACACATTCTAAAATAGTCAAAGCAGTTGAGAAACAGCTCACAGTATGCATCTAAACTGGTATGTTATTCTTAGTTATGCCCTCTTGAATAATTAATCTCTTTCTTTGCAAATAGTTATCATTACCCCTTAAGTCATTTTTGACAAAGCTATAAATATTATGTGATTTTAATCTTTTCTCATGAATCAATTCTCAAAGATCCATCGTCATTTTTGTTGCTACAGTTTTCTGACATAATGAAAATGTTAAATAAAAGCGGTCTTACATTGATCCTTGCTTCACCCTACTGCATATCTCCCACCTCAGTTCAATAAATAGCCATTTATCATTATTGTTTTTTGTAGTCAGTTTTCAGTCTGTGTGACAGCGTTCATGCCTAAGCTAAGCAGAATTAATTTTCAGATAAGATGTCCTGAAAGGTATTGTTTTGTTTTGTTTAAAATGAAGCATTCTATCCTATTATGGTCATTACCCTATAGGCCAACTAACTGGGAACTTTGGTTTTCAAAAATTATTTGTTATTACTGTAACATAATATTCATATTCTTATTAAAACATAATATTCATAGTATTTATTTTGCACTTTACATTATTGTTGATGTTTATTTTGTAGGACTATTTTGAATGGTTTAAAGCAATAGAAATTGGACTTGTCTATTTCAAGAGCCGCAACTGAAGCAATGTAAATGATTTAGCATTTTGATGTTTACTTTTTAGTGGTATAAATAATGACACACTTGTATAGAGCTCTATTAAATAGGTGACATGATTTTTCACCTCCCATGCAATAGGACTATACTTCTAATAGTTTTATAATTGAAGTAAAGCAAAGACAAGAGAAAGAAAAGGGTAAAAAAAGTCTATAAAGGAATAATATCATTTTATTTTGATTATTTATTAGTCCCTGCTGATTCATCCCTCAGAGATTATTCTACTCTGAACACTAGTTAGGAAATAATGGGCTATGTTTTGTGATTGGAAGGAATTGAAAGAAGAATGTCTTTGACAGGGAGAAAAAGGATGTCTTTACTCAAGAAATTAAGGTATAAAGGTGAGAAGGAAGAAAAGCAAGTGGTTGATCAGAGATGTGCCAGGTCCAAAGGAATGAAAAAAAGAGAAAATATACTACGGCAGATTATTTGAAGTGTTTTACATATAGGGAAATGAATTTTGAATTTCACTTGAAAAGCACAAGGTTCAAAGCAAAATCATTGAGAGAAAGAAAAAAATCTGGGTTTTCAGCAATAACATTCTCAATAGACTTCATCTAAAATGAAAATAAGAAAAAGCTACAGTGAGAAAAGAACTGTACAAATCAATTTCCAAGATTTGGGGAGATGATGTAGAGTTTTTGTTAGTTACTACAAAGTGATGAAAAAAATTTGAGAGAGAAAAATATGATAGGTGAGATCCACCAATCTCAAGAAGTAAGATTATAAAACAAATTAAAAGATCTGTTTACCTGGAGTAAGTCTGTCTTTTTGGAAGACTTCTTCTCTTAACCTTTCTCTTGTTATTTACAACAAAGGTAAGTGACTTGCCCAGACTCACAGAAATAACAGGATTTGTTGTTCAAAGTTCTAATCCATTACTAACTCTCCTGACCGAATATATCTTTGTCAATTTTACTCAATATCTTTTATAAGAGCCATTTCTAGTCCATTCCACCTTCCTCTTAAATTATAAGATTTTTAAGGGAAAGAACAATTGTTTTGCATCTTTGCATCTCAGGTATCTTGTACAGAGTCTTATACAGGACAAGCACTTAGTGTTTGCTGAATAGGGTGTTTCTGACAAAGCTCTGCCACAAAACTGGAGAATATGATATAGGTAGAGTGAGGATATAGGCTTTTCAATTTAAATATTTTGGTAATTTCTCTTTTTAAGAGTTCATTTTTCTTTATTCTCTCTTTTGTTCCTTTGTGTGATGACATATTTTGCTCAATTTTCAATTCGATCTGACAAATCAATTTTGTTTTCATAGGATATTGTCAGTTTAAATTGGAAATATCAGTGGCATTAGAATCAGAATGAACTGTTACTGATTCTTTAAAATTAGAGTGAATGAGAAGTATCTAGTCATACAATCTGTGATCTACCAAACATTTTGAGAACAGGATGTATATTCTGTATTTTGCCATGCCCTAAGAGAAAGAGAATGGCCTCAATGTATAATGTTAAGCAAGTGTTAATAGCATTCACATTATTATTGAATTATTCCCTTTTAATATGAATAGCTTCTATGGAGGATTTGCCAGCATTGGTCTGACTACACAAGATATATACATGTGATACACATTTCTGGTTGTCTTCACTTGATGGGAGATTTATCAAGAGAAGCCAAAGAACCTACCAAAAAAAAATAACAAAAAACAGAGGAATTCAGGGTTTTTTAGGTGTTATAAAAGTACTACTTTGTTCATAGGATCAATAATGTTCTTTTACTGCTATCAATCACAAATACTGATAAATTGGAAGTACCAACAAGACAGAAGTACTATTCTTCATATTGTTACAATACCTGTACCTATTCTCTTTTATAGCCTCATGCCAGATATATTATTGTGCAAGTGTCCAAATAAGTAGCACTAGGGCATACTATCAACAAAAAGCGGATATTGACATTGAATATGAATTTTCATTAACTTATATATGACATGTGGATATTATGGGACACTTCAGTGTTTCTCTTTAATTTTACTTTTAGTGTTGTTTTTTTTTTCCATTTTGAGTTTCTGAAGTTCATTTTATATTACATAATTTTCACCAGGGAAATTTTGTAGAATTAAAGAGAAGTTATATGAAACCCATATATGAGTTCTTTTTCTGCCACATTTAATTTACTTGAAGTATAGTATAGTGGAGATATAGTGAGAACTCTCTATACTTACTTTTTTATTTGTTTTTTTGTTTGCCCAGAACCTAGCTTGTTGCCAGACACATAGAATGAGCTTAGTAAAAACATTTTAATTAATTAATTGAATTGCCCATCTCTCATTTGCTTACAGAACATCATTTCTAGTGTCAAAAGTGTATTCTATTAAAACTGGATATTTTTGCATAATGTCATTCAAAAATGCTTCCTGTGAGGAATATAATATTGTCTCTAAATTGCCTTTTAAACATAAGAACTGAATTTTAAATACTGCTTTTGGACATGTTTAAAAGGTTGATGTTGGACAACCATCATTCTAAGATTCTAGATAGAATAGCTAGGCATCTATCTTCAAGTAAATGAAATATGGCAGAAAAAGAAATCATTTATGATCCTGTTGTCAAATAGATGTAAATAAAGGATAAAATGAGTTGCTTCATTGCTCCTAATTCATCAAGAATTGTTCAAGGAATTTATGAGTAGTATGTACGCTTCCTGAAAGTAGGATTTTTCCATTTTAGGTTATGTATCTTAAAGCCTACAATTTTCTTGTCACATAGAAAAAAATGCAATAAATGCTTGTTGAATTTATTTGAACTGGATTAGATTATTGGGGAGAAAATCTACTTCTCACTAGCATCATTAGTCACCATATAAAGATTAAATTTTATTCAATGACATCAGCAAGCTAATGATGAGATCATCAGCAGAATGATACCTATATTTTTCAAAACTGAAATTTATAAACTTTCCTTGTAATACAGAGTTTATGATGAAACTTTCCAAAAGCACCTCTTATATGACTGAAATCTGAAATTTATAAAGGCTCAAAAAAAAAAGCCTCACAAAAGACAAAAGAGGACAGCTGGTTGGCTCAGTGAATTGAGAGCCAGGCCTAGAGTCTGGATGTCCTAGGTTCAAATATGGCCTCAGACACTTCCTAGTTTTGTGACCCTGGGCAAGTCACTTAATCCCACTGACCCCACCATTCCCTAACCCTTACCACTTTTCTGCCTTGGAACCAATACACAGTATTGATTTTAAGATGGAAGGTAAGAGGTTTTGTTTTATTTTGTTTTGTTTTTAAGATATTATATCTGGACTTGTCACAAAAATTAGAGGAAAACATTTTTTTCTTTTTTGTATATATTTTTTTCAGATTACATGTAGAAGCAATTTTAATACTTGTTTTCTGACATTTTTGCAATCAAGTTCTCTTCCTCCCACCTGTCCTTCTCCAAGACTACAGACAATATAATATAGGTTATATATGTGCCATGATTCAATACATAATTCCATGTTCATCATGCTGTGAAAGAAGATTTGCTTACAGAAAAGAGGAATTCATAGAGACATAAAACAAAGAGCGGTATTTTTCAACCTGCATTCAGACTTCATCAATGGATGGCAGAGGACAGCCCCTTTTTTTTTTTTTTTTTTTTTTGTCATGAGTCCCTTCTTGTTGTCTTGGAACCTTGCATTGATGATAATAGTTAATTCATTCAAAGCTGATCATATGTTATTTCTGTTATTGTGAACAATGCTCTTCTGGTTCTACTCACTCACTTCACTTTGATCATTTTAGATAAGCCTTTCCAGGAAACGTTGTGATCATCTTCTTTGTCATTTCTTATGGTACAACAGTGTTCCATTACAACCATATAACATAACTTGTTCAGCTATTCTCTAATTGATGGACATCCCTTCAGTTTCTAGTTCTGATTTTCACCCCATAAAAAGAGATGCTATGAATAATTTTGTACAAATATGTCCTTTCTCTTCAGGATACAGATCTAGTAAGTAATATTGCTTTGTCGGAAGGCATGCACAATTTGATGGCATTTTGAGCATGGTTCCAAATTGCCCTCCAGAATGGTTTTATCAGTTCACAACTCTATCATCAATGTTATCAGTATCTCAATTTTTCCACATACAATGCAACATTAAGCATTTTCTTTTTTTTTTGTCATATTAACCAATCAGATAATGTAAGATGGCACTTCAGGTTTGTTTTAATTTATATTTGTCTAATCAGTAGTGATTTGAAGCAGTTTTTATATACCCAATGGGAATTTTTTTTTAAGTTTATTTATTTATTTAATTAATTTAGAATATTTTTCCATGGTTACATGATTCATGTTCTTTCTCTCTCCTCCTTCCACCCCACTCCCATAGCCAATGAGTAATTCTACCAGGTGGAATGTAAAAAATTATATGTAGAAAATGTAAAAAATTTTACATGTAAAAATTTTTCATCAAACTATTGCACATGTTATGTAGACAGAGAACTTGCCCTCAGTTTCAATGAAAACTAGGAAGTGTATACTGCACAATATCTATGTATCCATTTATACAAACCAATCTCTGCTCAGTTTATTATAACTTCACTCAATTATAATACAACCGTATTTTTGTTTTTACCAGTGTGTGTATGTCTTTCCCCATTATACTGTCCCAGTATACAGTAAATCTTGTTATACTTCTCATTATATATTATACTATAGTATATACTATACTATATTCTATATAACATCATTCTTTTTTGATGTTTTGCTCATTTTTCTTTTGGTGTTTGTGATACTCTTTGTTAATTATGCATTTATAGGCTTTATTTTAAATTAGATTTACTTTAATGATCGTTTGTTCACTGAGTTTTTCTTTTGTGTTGCTTGTAAGTCAATCTTATAATTCTTCAAACTAGAGGAAACTGTGGGCTACAATTGCTAGATTACTCAACGTGCATTCAAGAAGACCCAAGCTCAAATCTAGTGTTAAATAGTTATTTACTGACTCACCCTGAGCAACCTGTTTTATCTCTGTCCCAGTTTCTTTATCTGTAAAAAAAAAGTACAATAATAGCAACTAACTCTCAGGTTGTTATGAAAACCAAATGGGCTAACATTTATAAAGCACTTAGCACATTGCCTAGAATATATTACTGTTGTTCAGTTGTTTTCAGTTGTATCCAACTCTTTATGTCTCCATTTGGGGTTTTCTTGGCAAAGATATTGGAATGATTTGCCATTTCCTTCTCCACTTCATTTTATATATGAGTAAATTGAGGCAAACAAGCTTAAATGACTTGCCTAGGGTTGCATAGCTACTATGTGTCTGAGGTAAAATTTGAGTTGAAAAGATGGGTCTTCTTGACTCCAGACTGAGTACTCTATCATTTGCACCATTTAGCTACCCTTGGAACATATTAGGTAGTATGAAAATGTTAGCTACCTCTCTTCTCCTATTTCTCTTTCTTTTCTTCTTCCTCCTCTTCTTCTTCCACTCATCAACTGCCAAATCAACTCTTGAGACTGAGCTGTTTGGTAACTTTAGTTTCCTCCCATGAGGAAGATATTCTTTCCTTTTTTCTTATATATATTTGTATATCTGACACAAAACTTTTGTTTTGGTTATTGAAAAGATTTTAAAAATAGCCATCTTGTGATTCATATGTTTCTAGCTAATATCTGCCACTCCATTCAACAATCCAGATAGTGAACAAATTGACTTGAATTAATCAAGGACTAAGAAAAGTGTTCTCATATCATCTCCAAGTTTATAATAACAATAATATTGTTATTATAATAACAATAATACCACCAATTCTTTCTTCCATTTCTGGAGAAAAAGAGACAGAGAAGGAAAGAGAGAAAACAGAAAGAGATTATTGCATTCATAGATTATTGTGAGGCTTTCAAATTGTTTTATGAAAGTTTTCTCATTTGATCCTCAAAACCATACAGGTGAAAATAAGTGGTATTATTACCCTCAACTTAACAGAGGAGGAAATTCTGGTAGACAGAGATTAAATGACTTGTCCAGGTAATTAAATACTTGTCCAGACAAATATATCTGAGACCATATTTGAAAACAAGTTTTACGGACTCCAAATCAATGCTTTATCTTCTGTGCTATGTATCTACCACTGATTCATCTAAGGAACAAGGTTGCTATTCATTCCATTTACCCTAAGTAACAGCCTTTTCATTTTTTGATCTCTTTCCTTCCCTTAATATGGATATATAATTCATTCTGTTATGTCTAGCTTTGTTCAATTCTTTGTTCATTCTGAACTTTCTTATTCTGATTACTATTATCATAAGCCCTTGCCATGTTATATTCATCCATTATTTACCACCAATTCTTTCTTCCATTTCTGGAGAAAAAGAGACAGAGAAGGAAAGAGAGAAAACAGAAAGAGACAGAGAGACAGAGACAGCCAGAGACAGAAATACTAAGTTTGTTAGTAAATTGTCTGTACATGTATATCAGTCTCTTCAGGCAAATCTCCCAACCTTTTTATTTTCTTCTTAATAATTCTCTATCTCTTAAGGTTTTAAGCTTTAATAATTTTTCATCACTCCTGGGGTAATTTCTGTAGAATTTTTGCTATCATTCTTTAGGCATATATTATCCCTGGTCAGTAGCCCGTCATTGAATTTTTCTTTTCTTTACTGCATTTTAAAATAAAATTGAGCCATTTGAATTATATTCCCAGTTATAATTTACATCAGCTATAGACATACTATAAATCAGTTTTTTTTCTCTATCTTGGAAAATTCCTTTTCCTTTCAGTAAGTTGTACTCAGAAATTCACCACCTCTGCTCTTATGGTCTTCAAATGCTTGTGTAACACCATTATCTTTGGCAATGCTTTCCATTTTTCCTCTTTCAACAAAAAATGTACTTTTGTGAATCACAAAAAAGAAGTTGTTAAATATTTTCATAAGGCTTTGGAAATTCCATGTGATATCTTAGATACATATACATATACTGGGAATATAATAGAGCTTTCTTTATTTTTCAAATATACAAATAATTGCTTTGGTTCCCTCAACTAGGGAATTATTTTCAAAAGATACTATCATAATTTCTATTTTATAGATGAAGAAATTAAGGCTGATAGAAGTTAAATGACTTCTTTAACGTCATATAGTTTACAAAGTCAGGATTTGACAGGATTTGACCCTTCTTCAATCTGACTTTAATTCTTGATCTCTATCTACTTTATCATATATTCTACTTCCTTTCTTTAGAGATATTCCATATTTATCCTTCAGTAACCTCAAAATTGCTTTATCTTTAGCAGTTAACTCTTTTGTGATTCTTTTGTATAATTTTAATATTTAAAATATTTGTTTACTTTAATGATGTTTTAATTTCCTCTTTCAGCATAACTAGGAATCTCATATTAGAGTTCAAATATGATAAAATTGAATGCCATCCCAGTCTTTAATCAAGAAAAGAGCTTTTAATGCAAATATTGAAAAAGCTCCCTTTTTTGCCTCTTCCACTTTTACTTGAATTCTTTTTCTCCTTTCATAGCTAACTTCTTTTAGGATAAGATGACTTTGTTAGATAGTATCAAATTCATAATAAACTCATGTTGCTTCTACTTTTCTTTTTTCTTATACTTTATGATAATACTTTTGTAATAAAGTATAAGGAGCTTATATTCTCAACCACTTTTGCCTTTGACTGTCATATTTCTTCACCTGTCAAGTAGATTAATTTTTTTCTAGCTGAGATGGTATCTAGGTTTCTTAGCCCTTGCAGTGCTGATAGACTTACATCAGCTAAACTTCCAAAGGAAATGGTAATAGTTTCAGTATCTGTTCCTTTTCCCATTATCTATTGTTTAAATAGGTTAGGTTGAAAATGTTTTGATTGTATGTTGTTACTTTTCACATTTGAAATCTTCAAATTTGGCAGTGATTTTCATCTTGGCTTTATCAAACCAAAGGCTCTCCATGGATATGGATGCCCCACATGTATGCCCAACTATTTGTTATAATTTTTTGTGTCATTATTGGGCACTCATGATGTCTTTTACCTCCAGATTGTCTTCCTGGAGAAAGTATTACATGAGTCTTCTATATGGTCTACAAACTTTGACTTCTTGTTTTTTATCTTAATTTGTCTTCTAAACTATTTTTTTTTATTTCTTTTTTACACTCCATATATTTACATTAACATTGATTATATTGTCATTGCACAGAAAGGCGACCATTTTTTTTCTGAGAATGTTTCTTCTTTCCTTAAGAAGTATAATGCCGTTGACTAGGCTAGCAGCAGGCCATTTCACCATGAAAATTCTCTCTAACCAAGAGTAAGATATCATCGCAAAATGAATACAGGACCGAAAGAACCAACAAAGAGACAGAGGAAAACAACCTTCAAAAAAGAAAAACCCAAATGGTAGGCAGAGATCATCTGGGGAACTGAGGTGAGAGGGATGTAGAGTTAGCAGGAGGCATAGCAGTGAATGAAGAGAAAGCCAAGAACAAACCACACACTCCACTGCCCCACACATCTGATTTTACAGGTTCAAACTTAAGTCATATCCTGAGATCCTGCTGGGCAAACAGAGTTCCAAGCCAACTAACACCCCTTGAAATTGCAAACCTGTGAGGAAGTCTAGAGTCCCAGCCCAGGGCCAATATGCATGCGGCCAGAATAAAGCCAGGAATCCTAGTCTGGGCTTGTGGTGAGGACACAGTTCTCCAGGGAAGTCTCCCTGCTATCTTTTTGCCTAAAACTAAGGGTAGAGCTCCAGGACAGGGCAATCAAGGGTGTGCCTGATTGAATCAAGAATACCTTGAGATCAAAAAAAGGTGAGCCTAAGCCTGGATTTTAGAATCTTATCAGCACCTGAATTGATCAAATTCAGACTGAGATCAAAAGCTTACACTTGTTATAAAGAAAGGTATCTTTGTCTACTATTATAGTTATTATAGGGTATATTAATCAGGGAAGCTGTGCTTTAGATTCCCTTGATAGCTGGTGCAGGGACACCCGAGTCCTGTCACTCAGCTGGATGTTATAGTAACTGCCCCTTCTCGATAACAGCGCCCAGGCAGAATCCCTAAAGGTCAGGTGGATGGGTAACCCTTTCAGGTCCCACCTGGGGTTGGATTGATTTTTAATATTGGACTCTATTAGCCTTGGATAACATTTTCATCTGACTGTGTTGCTCCCTCCCCAAGAGTTGTGATGGAATAACTACTCAGAAAGATAGTTAATAAACTTTATCTATAGATGTTAATAAGGGAAAGGAATAATCAGGAATGGATTGGGGATAGGAGACCCTGTCACTAATGGCTATGATCACTAATCCCTCAGAACTGTAGGCTGTTTCAGTAATGCTGGAGGTCTTGTTCTTCACCTCCTCGGGCTCAGCTTGGCCATAGCCAAACCAGAGAAAGCAATCTGCTTGGTTGATACAGATATCGATGATCCCTCTCAGCTTCTTATTGCCAGTTGTTATGTCAGTCCTACAGCCATCGAGGAATATCTCCCTTACCTCTCTCTGCTTCTTCTCCTTCCCTCTTCCCAGTTCCCACGTGGGCCCAGATACATAAATATCTAATGATGGTTCAGATGTCTAAATATCTAGGAGGAATTCAGAGAGAATCAGAGGACCCATGGTCAGAGATCCACAGGTCAATGCTCTAGGAACAGAGATCAATGTCCAAGGGCAAGGGTTCCAGGCCAAGGGCCAAAGCCAAAAGTTCTTGTCAGATGGCTCTCAGGGTATTTTTATCCTCTGGCCAACTGCCTTTCCTCTTGTCCTTATGGGATCTAGGAAGATTCTGATGTCTCCAACTGTCTTCACCTGTCAATCAAGGTGAGACTCACAACTCCCAGAGTTTGAATATGACACACTCAAGCCTGAGGAGTCTTTAAGTTATCAGCATCTCAAGGGTCAACTGAATCAGCAGGGGGATTCAGAGCTCTCAGCCCTCAGACCATCTGGTAAACCAGTAACAACCCAGAAAATAAACTGAAAATAACATCAAGGAAGGAGTGAAGTTTAAAAGGACACCCTAACTTCCTAGAAAATAGAGCCTACCTATAATTAGATAGGAAAAATTAGCAAATAATAAAAAAAGCATCTAACTCTAAAGACTTTTTATGGAGAAAAAGAGCAAGGTACAGACACAGAAGGGAACAGTGAAAACAAAAGAAACACATCCATAGTCCAAAAGAAAAATATGGACTAGACATAGATTCTGGAAGAGCTCAAATAAAGACTTCAAAAATCAATTGTTAGAGGTAGAGGAAAAGTGGGGAAGAGAAATGAAAGTGATGCAAGAAGAAAGGAAAGTAATGTAAGAAGAAATGAAAGTGATACAAGAAGAAATGGGCCAATTGAGAAAAGGAGGAACAAAAACTGACAGAGGAAAATCAGGTCTTAAAAATTAGAACTGACTATCTAGAAACTAATGATTTCATGAGAAATCAAGAAACAAAAAAGCAGAAAAAGTAATGAAAAAAAAGATGAAAACATGAAATATCTTATTGAAAAAACAACTAACCTAGAAAAAAAGACTTAGGAGAGATAATCTGAGAATTATTGGATTACCTGAAATTCATGATGAAGAAAAAACCTTGGATATCATATTACAAGAAACTATCAAAGATTACTACCTACAGATTCTTGAACAAGAAAATAAAATTGAAATTGAAAGAATTCACAGATTGCCTCCAGAAAGAAATCCTCAATTGATAACTTCCAGGAATGTAATAGCCAAATTCAAAGGCCACCAAGCCAGGGAAAAAATACTTCAAGGAGTCAGAAAGAAACCATTCAAATACTATAGAGCTACGATCAGGATCACTCAGGACCTAGTAGTTTCCACATTAAAGGATCATAAAGCATGAATTTGGATTTACAACCCAGAGTCACCTATCCAGCAAACTGAGTATACCCTTTCAGGGAAGGAAATGGTCATTCAATAAGAAAGAAGATTTCCAAGCATTCCTGAGGAATAAGCCATAACTAAAGAAAATTTTGAAGACCAAATACAAGACACAAGAGAAGCCCAGAAAGGTAAATAAGAAAGAGAAAATTTAAGGGACTCATTAAGGTAAAAATATTTATATGTCTACATGTAAAGAGAATTTCTATAATTCTCAAAAATTACTCTCAGTAGTAGAGAAGATATAAGGAATTTACTTAGAAAGAGGGTGGAAAATTAGGCTGATTATGACAATATGATGTATATGATGATATGATTAATATGTAAATGTGATAATATGAAACTATATATGTGATATGATATGTATGCATATGAATGGCATGTAAAAATCAATCAAGGGTTAAAAGGGAGGGTTGCACTGAGAGAAAAGGGAAGGGAGATAAAAAATAGGGTAAATTATATAACATTAAGAGGTAAGAAACATCAGTACAGAGAGGGAAGGATAAGGGTGGTGATGGGCAGTGTTTAAACTTCACTCTCTTTGTAACTGGCTCAGAGAGGGAAAAATAAGTATACTCAGTGGAGCATAGAATTCTATCTTACCCTACAGAGAAGTAGAAGGGGAAAAAGAGAAGGGAAGCAGGGGATAATTGAAGGGAGGAGGGAATTGGAGGGTGACAAAAAGCAAAATACTGGTAAGGAGAAATAGAATCAAAGGGAATAGATCAGGATCTAAAGGGGAAAATATGTGGAGGGCAATACACAGTTACTAATCATTAAGCTTAATGTGAATGGGATGGACTCACCCATTTAATGGAAGCAGATAACAGAGTAGATTAAAAACCAAAATCCTACTATATGTTGTTTATAAGAAACACATTTGTGCAAGGTGACACACACATATTCAAAGTAAAAGGCTGGAGCAGAATATATTATGCATCATATAAAGTAAAAAAAGCAGGAGTAGCAATCATGATACCAGACAAAGCCAAAGTAGAAATTGATATGATTAAAAGAAATGAGGAAAGAAATTACATTTAGCTAAAAGGTACTATAAACAATGAAGTAATATAATTATTAAACATTTATGCATCAAATGGTATAGCATCTAGATTTTTAAAGGAAAAACTGAAGGAGCTCAAGGAGGAAATAGATAGTAAGACCATACTAATGGGGCATCTTAACGTTCCCCTTTCAGAACTAGATAAGTTGAACCAAAAATTAAATAAGAATGAAATAAGAGAAATAAATGAAAAATTAGAGTTAATAGGTATCTGGAGAAAACTAAACAGGGATGAAAAGGAATATACCTTCTTTTCAGCAGTATATGGCACATATACAAAGATCAACAATGTATCAAAACATACAAATATTGCAAACAAATGCAGAAAAGCAGAAATAAAAAGGCCACTTTTTAAGATCATAAAGTAGTAAAAATTATAATTAACAAAGATCCATGAAAAGACAAATTTAAAGTTAACTGGAAACAAAATAATCCAATTCTTCAAAACAGGTGGGTCAAAGAAGAAATCAAAGAAGAAATAATTATAGACTTCATTAAAGAAAATGGCAATGAGGGGACACCATATCAACGGCTATGGGATATAGTCAAAGTAGTACTCAGTGTAAAATTTATATCACTGAGTGCCTATATCAAGAAAATAGAGAGGGCAGAGATCAATGAATTGGCTTGCAGCTTAAAAAATTAGAAAAAAAAATTAAAATCCTCAGATAAAAACTAAATTGCAAATCCTAAAAATTAAAGGAGAAATTAGTCAAATTGAAAGTAAAAGAAGTATTGAACTAATGAACAGGACAAGGAGCTGGCACTTTGAAAAAACAAATAAAATAGATAAAGTACTACTCAATCTAATAAAAAAAGAAAGAAGAAAATCAAATTAACATTATCAAAGATGAAAGGGGTAATCTCACCTCTAATGAAGAGGAAATTAAGGCAATTATTAAGAAATGCATTGCTTATTCATATGCCAATAAATATGACAATATAGGTGAAATGGGTGGATATTTACAAAAATATAAATTGCTTAGATTAACAAAAAAGGAAATGGAATTCTTAAACAATCTAAATTCTTAAACAATTAAACAATAGGAATCTTAAACAATCCCATCTCAGAAAAATTGAGCAAGGCATCAAGGAACTTCCTAAGAAAAAATCCCCAGGGTCAGATGGATTCACAAGTGAATTCTATCAAACATTTAATGATAAACAAATCCCAATACTATATAAATTATTTAACATGATAAGCAAAGATGGAAGTTTATCAAATTCCTTTTATGACATAAATATGGTACTGATTCCAAAGCCAGGCAGACCAAAAACAAAGAAAACTACAGACCAATCTCCTTAATGAATTATAGGTACAAAAATCTTTAATAGAATACTAGCTAAAAGACTCCAGCAAGTGATCAAAAGTATTATTTACTATGATCAGGTGGGATTTATATCAGGATTGCAAAGATAGTTTAATATTAGGAAAACTATCCACATAATTGACTATATCAATAATCAAACTGACAGAAATGGCATGATTATCTCAATAGATACAGAAAAAGCCTTTTACAAAATACAACACTCATTCATATTGAAAACATGAATAGAAGGGCCATTCCTCAAAATAATAAGCAATATATATTTAAAACCATCACCAAGTGTCATCTGCAATGTGGACAAGTTAGCAGCCTTCCCAAAAAGATCAGTTGTGAAGCAAGGATGCCCATTATCACCTCTTTTTTTCAATATTGTACTAGAAATTCTAGCAGTAGAAATTAGAGAAGAAAAAGAAGTTGAAGGGATTAAAATAGGCAATGAGGAGACTAAACTATGACTCTTTGCAGATGATATAATGGTATACTTAAAGAACCCCCCAAAATGAACTAAAATCCTAGTCGAAATGATTAAAAACTTTAGTAAAGTTGCAGGGTACAAAATAAACCCATATAAATCAACAGCATTTCTATATATTTCCAACAAAACTCACTAGTAGGAGTTAGAAAGAAAAACTCCATTTAAAATCACTCTAGACCAGTGATTCCTAAAGTGGGCACCACTACCCCCTGTTGGGTGCTGCAGCAATCCAGGGAAGGTGGTGGTGGTCACAGGTGCATTTAGGGGTGCTGAATAACTGTAAGGGGCAGTGATAGTATGTGATGGGGGCTCTAAGTAATATTTATTTTTTTCCGGAAAGGGAGCAGTAGACCAAAAAAGTTTAGGAACCACTGCTCTAGACAATATAAAATATTTAGGAATCTACCTGCCAAGACAATCACAAGATATATATGAACAAAACTACAAAACACTTTTCATACAATTAAAACTAGATCTAAATAATTGGAAAAAACATTAATTGCTCCTAGGTAGGATGAGCTAATATCATAAAAATGATAACCCTACTCAAATGAATCTATTTATTCAGTGCCATACCTATTAAACTACCAAAAAACTTTGTTGTACAATTAGAAAAAATTATAACAAAGTTCATCTGGAAAAACAAAAGATCAAGAATATCAAGAGAAACAATGAAAAAAAAATGTGAAGGATGGGGGTATAGCAGAACCAGATCTTAAACTGTTCTATAAAGCAGTGGTCATCAAAACAATATGGTACTGGCTAAGAAACAGAAGGGAAGATCAGTGGAATAGTTTAGGGGTAAATGACCTCATCAAGACAACCAGGTATATGATAAACTCAAAGAACCCAGTTTTGGGTACAAGAACTAACTATTTGACAAAAACTGCTGGGAATATTAGAAAACAGTGTGGGGGAAATTAGGTTTAAATCAACATCTTATACCCTATACCAAGATAAATTCAAAATGGATAAATGACTTAAATATAATGAGTGAAATCATAAATAAATTAGTATTGTAAATATGATACAAATAAAAAGTATAAATACTATATGAATTAAATAGTATAGTAAATGAACTTAGATTAGTATACGTGTCAGATCTGTGGGAAAGGAAGGAATTGAAGACTAAGCTAGAGATAGAGAACATTGCAAAATGTAAAATGAATGACTTTGATTATATCAAATTAAAAAGTTTTTGTAAAACAAAACCAATGCACCAAAACTAGGAGGAAAGCAACAAATTAGGAAAACATTTTTATAATAAAACTCTTGGACATAGGTTTAATTTCCCAAATATATAAGGAATTAAGTCAAATCTACAAAAAATCAAGCCATTTCTCAATCGCCAAATGGTCAAGGCAGTTTTCACAGGATGAAATAAAAACTATCAATAAGCACATGAAAAAGTGTTCTAAATCTCTCCTGATTAGAGAAATACAAATTAAAACAACTCTGAGGTATCACCTCACACCCAGTAAATTGGCCAATATGACAGCAAAGGAAAGTGATAAATAGAAGGGATGTAGCAAAATTAGGACACTAATACACTGCAGGTGGAGTTATGAATTGGTCCAACCATTCTGGATGGCAATTTAGAACTATGTGCAAAGGGCTTTAAATGAACACCTACACTTTGATCCAGCCATACCTTTGCTGGATTTGTACTCCAAAGAGATAATAAGGAAAAAAATTTGTACAAAAATATTTATAATCATGCTCTTTGTGGTGGCAAAAAATTGGAAAAAGATGGGGTATCTATCAATTGGGGAATGGCTGAATAAATTTTAGTATATGTTAGTGATGGAATATTATTGTGCTGAAAGGAATAAAGAACTGGAGGAATTCCATGTGAACTGAACAACCTCCAGGATTTGATGCAGCGCGAAAGGAGCAGAACCAGGAGAACATTGTATACAGAGACTAATACATTATGGCATAATCGAATGTAATGGACCTTTCTACTAGCAGCAATGCAATGACCCAAGACAATCCTGAGGAATTTAGGAAAAAGAAAACTATCCAAATCCAGAGTACGAACTGTGGAACCAGAAATGCATTAGAAAAATATATGATCAATCACGTAGTGCAATAGGGATGTGATTAAGGTTTTGATAAAGAATCACTCTACTACAAATATGAATAACATGGAAATAGGTTTCAAACAATGATACATGTATAACCCAGTGAAACCACTTGTCAGCTTTGGGAGTGAGGAGGAGAGTGGGGGGAAGGGGATCATGAATGATGTAACCATAGAAAAATATTCTAAATTAAAATTAAAAAATATATAATGCCTTTGGGGGATCAATTGAGATCAAGTCTAGCAAATCTTTTTGTCTTCTACAAGAAGAAACACTGAATTGTTCTTCACTGAGCTGAAACTGCTTTATTAACAATATCTGGCACTATAGTCCTGGGATATAGTAGTTGCTTAATAAATGCTGACTGACTAGTTGACTGATTGATGGTGCAAATGTCAATGTAGACATTGTGCAGTAGCTTTAGGAGTATATCATCTCATTGTTCTTGGGAAATTACTCTACATTATGAGCAGCAACAATTCATTTAATATTGGAAGACAAAATTATAAAGTACACCATTCTCCATGCCCTCATTGTCCAATTTTTTCACTGCACCTGCAACATAACAGAAACGTTACAGAGCAATAGAGAACTAGAGATCATTGTGTTTTTTCAAAAATCTGTTTCCCAGGATGATATGGCCATATCTATTCCTCAATAGATAATAGTTATCTATTCAGATGATGATCTCATGGTTCACAAGACTGTTTCCCAGAGAAGATAGATAGGCTGCAACTATGACAATATTCAAGGTCTTTCCAACTTTGTAAGATCTGCACAAGCTTGTTCTCTGTTGGTAGAGATTTCAATAATTACAATTTCCAAACCATGATAAGGCATTAGAAGACCACTTTTATACATCAGCTTATACTTGATATGGTACAAAATTCTGATGTATTGATGTTTTTCATATACTATGACAATCATTTTTATGAAATAATAACCTTAGATAAATGGTGCTGAGCCCAAATATATGTAAATATATAATATTATATTCATTTTTTCTATTGATAATTTCAAATTTATTGTCAATAGAAAAATGATTTAACTATTTCCCTTCTAAGAATACATTTTGTTTTTCTTTAAAAAAAAAAAACACTTTACCTTCCATCTTAGAAATAATACCTTGAATTGTTTCCAAGGCACAAGAGTGGTAAGTGCTAGATAATGGGAGTTTAGTAACTTGCTCAAGGTCACACAGGTAAGAAGTATCTGAGGCCATACTTGAACCCAGGACCTTCCACCTCTAGACCTGGTTCTCAATCCACTGAGTCACCTAGCTTCCCTCTACTTTTATTTTTCTTTGGGGAAAATGATAACAGTGTTTTAATATTATCTCATTATATCTGTGCAATAAACCTGTGAGTTTGGTGCTATTATTATCTTCATTTCACTATTGAGGAATTTGATCAGATAAAAGTTAAGTGACTTACTAGGATTCCACAGCTAGTGAGCTTCAAAGATAGGATTTGTATAAGAACCTTCCTTACTGTCCACTCTGCTAGCTAGTATCCCAGTAATAGCTTCATTTTTCAGAATACAATTTTTCTTTTTCCTTTTTATGATATAAAGCTAACAAAAGTAATGTATTTTAATATTTTACTTTTTTCCAAATTATATGTAAAAAATTTTTAACATTATTTAAAAAAAATTTAATTCCAAATTCTCTCTCTCCTTTTCACCCTTTTTTCCTCCTCCTTTGCACCAATCCCTCTTCCCTGAGATGGTAAGCAATTTGATGTAGATTTTACATGTGCAAACATGTAAAAAATTTCTTCGTATTAGTAATTTTGTGGAAGAGATCTTTAAAAGAGGAACAAGAACAAAAATAAGAGAAAAAAAGAGAAAGGAAGGAAGGAAGGAAGATGAAAGAAAGGAAGAAAGGATTATGAAAGGAAGAAAGGAATAATGAAATAAGGGAAGAAAGAAGGAAAGAAAGAGAAAGATAATTTTTTTGATATGCATTTAGACTCCATCACTTCTTTCTCTGAAAGCAGATAGCATTTTAAACTATGAATTTCTGAGATTAACTTGTATTACTATATTGCTGAGAATCATTCACAGTTGTTCATCTAAAAATATTGTTGTTACTGTATAAAATGTTCTTCTGGTTCTGCTCATTTCACTGCTTCAGTTCATGGAAGTTTTTTCAGGTTTTTCTGAAATTATACTGAATATCATTTCTTATACCACAATAGTATTTCATTATAATCTTATACCACAACTTGTTCAACCATTCCCCAATTGATGGACAACCTCTCAATTTCTAATTCTTTGTGACCACAAAAAAGAGCTACAATAAATATTTTTATACAATTAGGTCCTTTCTCTTCCCCCACCTCCCTTTTTAATCTCTGGGATATAGATCTAGTAGTGGGTTAAAGGATGTGCATAGTTTTAGACTCATTTGAAAATAGTTCAAAATTGCTTTCCAGAATAATTCAATCAGAACACAACTCCACCAACAGTACTTTGGTGTCCTAATTTTCCCACATCCCTTCCAACATTTATCATTTTCCTTTTCTGTCATATTGATCATTCTGATAGTGTGGTGGTACCTTAGAGTCATTTTATTTTGTATTTCTCTAATCAGGAGTGATTTAGAGCAACAAATGCTATATATTGATATTAAGAATATATGTTTGTTGGTAGCCAAGTAAATAGAAAGAAATTCAGAAATTTAGCAAAGGAAATAAGTTAATGACAAATTCAGGGAACTATGCTTAGTGAGAAATTTTATATTGAATCTAAACGACATATTTTTTATAATGCAAATCTTTTTTTAAATGACCTTGTAGAAAAAGGAAAGATCATCTTTACCTGTAGTTAATTTTGAATCATTTATATAATAAAGTGCTGCTATACAGCATTTCTTCTCACAGTGCTCTCTTAAACGATTTTAATGCCAAATCTTTACCTGACTCTCTTTTTTAGATTTATTCTACTCTTGATACATACATGTAACTCCCCATTAATATTAGTGAAAGTGAGATTTACGTAGGTGCATTGATAGGAGAATAAAATCCTTGGTATTTTCAGATACAGGATTATAGCCTCTGAGGATATATATATGATTTTTTTTTTTTGGCTAGTGAAAAAGCAGCCTGATGGGTAACATTTTGATTGATAATACATTGCAATTCATAATTGATATAATCTTAGATCTGCCATTGCATATAAAGGTCACTTTGAAGGGGGGGGGCTGGAGCATAGCATAAGTTAGGTGACAATCTTGCAGCATTTAAGAAAGAGAATGATAAAAATCCTAATACTTCTGATCAAATTGAAAATATCATGGCAAGCATAGTAATTAACAGCAAGTTTCCAAGATTTGACATTCTGAGCAAGTGTTGTTCCCGGGGGTATTGCAAAGGAATTAGAGTGGCCTTTCACTGTCAGACAGATATATATGGCTGAAGAAGTGCTAAAGTAAAAGTACCCTTCTTGGTGTTTTGTGAGGATTTAAAGATCTGAATTCCATTTATTTCTGTCCCTATCTTCTTAAAGTACATACAATCTTAAGCCCTTCTTTTCTTATGTCCTCTGTCAATCAGTATTTAAATGTTTTCCTTTTCATTAAAAAAATTCAATATTAGGATATATACCCAAAGCTTTTTTGTTTTGTTTTCCAGAGTCCTGAAGCAATGTGAAGTGTTTCTTATTGGTTTTGTCAATAGTTCACATCTCTGGAAAACAAAAACAAAAAATCCGTGATTCCTACATAGCGTTTGATATTGCCGACCATTCTCTTTTATTACTCATTCTTTTCTCTTTTAACCTATGGCACCACTTTCTCTTGATTCTACTTCAACCTCTCTGACTGCTCCTTTTCAGCCTCCTTTGTTATTTCCTCCTTTGCCGCCTGCCTCTGTAGTACCAGTATTCCTTAAGGAAAGAATGAATAGAGTTCAGGATCTCTGGTCAGGAAGACACTTCTTCTTCAGCTTAAATCTGACTTCAGACATTTACTAGTTGTGTGACACTGGATAAGTTGCTTAACTCTCATTACCTATTTTTCCCACTCTTCCGCCTTGGAACCAATACTTACTATTGATTCAAAATCAGAAGGAAAAAGGTTCTATTTTTTTTCCAAATTGAAAAATTTTATTTAATTAATTGATTTAGAATATTTTTCCAGTTACGTGATTCATGTTCTTTCCCTTTCCTCCTCATCCCCTCCCCATAGACAATGAGTAATTCCAATGGATTTTACACATATCATTGATCAAGACCTATTTCCATATTATTAATATTTGCATTAGGGTAATAGAGTCTACATTCCCAATCATGTACCCATTGACCCATGTGATCAAGCAATTGTTTTTCTTCTGTGTTTCTACTTTCACAGTTCTTTCTCTGGATGTGAATAGCAGCAGTTAGAAAACCCTGAACCCCTCTCTCCTTCTGACTGACCCTGGTATTAATAAATCCCCTTGTTACCTATTCAAACCCTCTGGTGAATTATTGTGTCGAAAATTAAGACAAGGGCTCAAGGGGAAGGAATCATTTTTCTTCTATTTCCTTTAGAGGAGCTGGGGGCATCCATCTTGGCAGGAAGTACCTCTCAGAGACTTCCTCCAGCCATCAGTTTGACTGGCAGGGAGGGGCCCTCTCGACCCCTCCCTCAAGAGACTTTAGAAACTAACAAGAGAAACCCTCCAGAGAAACCTAAACATTTCTTACTGGCCCTGGTTTCCTCCCGGTATTCTCTGTCTCAAGCCTCTGGGAATAAACCTGTTTGAGCTGCCATCTCCTACAAACCCCATTTCCTTTATCTCCTACATACCTTCCCTTACCTTCTTTCCGCCTCCAATCACCTTATAATCACCTTTATCCCCTTTATCCTTCCTCACACCGAAATTGCCTCATTGACCCACTCAGATTACTTACTTTTTTATAAAACTATACCCTGTACTATTACAAAGCCTTCCAAATTATCTCCTTACAATCAGCTGTCAAGGTGATTTGCTTGAAGTTTACATCTAATGGTGTCATCTCTCTACTCAATAAACTCCTATATTTTTTGTTTATTTCAAAGATTAATAAAAAGTCTTCTTTTCTGGCACTGACCACCCTTTACAACTCGAACACATCCTACTTTTCAAATCTTTTTGTATTTTATGTGCCTTCAACCACTCTATACTGACCCATTTGTTACACAATACTACATCTCTAGCTTCTCTGTGATTACAATGACTGTCCTCTATGCTTAGAACTGTCTTCTTCCTTCCCTATCTCCTTTGAAGATTCAATTCAAGTCCTATTTTCTGTAGGAAGCCTCTCCTAGGTCCTTTCCCTTGCTGTCTTCCCTCCATCATTGTTAAGTCCTTTTGATCCCTTTAAGATTACTTTGTATCTACTCTATGTCTCTGTCACTGTCACTGTCTCTGTCTTTGTCTCTGTCTCTGTCTGTCTGTCTATATGTATATTTGGTGTATGTAATTATTTTACCCCCATTAGAATGTGAGTTCCTTGAGGGAAGGGACAGTGTTTCTCTCTTTCTTTGAATTTTCAGTAGTCAGCAGAGTTTCTGTCATACATCAAGTGGTAATTGATACTTGTTGACAGACTAATTAAAATACTTTCATTAATTTATCCAGAATTACACAAGTAACCAAAATCAGAAGTGTCAATTTGATAGCACAGTGAGGCCTGAAATAGATTAATATGTAATTGGGAAATGCCTAATGAAATAAATAAATATATAACGCAACATAGATAATGTGAATTTTTCATTTTCTAAGATGCTATGTGCCCCCTCCATGAGGTCTGCTTCTATTTGATTTTAACAAAATTGGCTTAAATCATTTTGTTCTAACCCACTATAGATCTTAATCTACAGGCCACAGACCACTGGTGAGGTGAGAAAAGCAGTGAACGATGATATTTTTACAAGATGTTCCCCAAACAACAAATATACAGTATGTCTCTTATAGATTGAACAAACAGTATATTTCACACATATATTACTATTTTATAAATATCTATCTGAAGTTTAGCTAATCAATAAAATACAAATATATTTTAAAGTGTGACAACTTATAATATATTTTTCATCATAGATTTTCTCAATTAAAATATATTAATAGAAAGGTATTATTTTGTGGGAACATATAAAATTTGAGTCATTTTTAATCAGTGACAAAAACCCAACACTTCTTATTTTTGTTTGACTTTGGTTCCTAGTTCTTCTTTTTTAGTAGTTAATTCATCTTGGATAATGATGTTTGTTGTCTTTATTGTTGCTGTTACACCAGACTTGTGATTTCATTAGCATAGAGAATTCCCTGAAGAAAATTTTGCAGATAAGGCATTTTCTGAAACTTACAATCTTAGTTGATGGAAGCACTGTCAAGTTACTTTTTTCAAGATCACACATAAGTTAGAAGAAGGATTTAAATCCAAGTCTTTCTTCCTCATAGGTTGGATTTTTCTCTAATATATGCTATTATGGGGAAAAATAAAGAACAAATCTAAGCTTTCTGGCTAAGTAAACATTTCTCTTAAGGATTCTATCTTGCCATTTGAATGAGTAACTGCTATAATTTTATTCATTTATTGCTTTCAGGGATGTCAGTTTTCAATGAATGTCTTTGTAAATATTCAGGTGTCCATAAATAGATGTGGAGGACACATTTTTTAGACAAGCTACTAAATAGTAAGATTAAAGTATTATTAGAAAATTATCAGAAATATATTATGCAGAAACAAAATAAGTTTTGTAGCTATTTATTTGAAATTTTCTACTTTCTTGATAAAGAGTAATAAGCACTATTTACATAGTAATTATGGCCTTGATCAAATCTCAGAGTTGATTATTGATTCAAACTATTTTAAGATTTCAATAGCATATGTTATTATACCATGATTCAGTTGTGTCCTGCAAATGGAACACTAGATATGGAAAAGACCAGAAGTAATACTTAAGCTTAAAAGACTATTATAAGGTTATTGTTATTCTATAATACTGGCACTTTGTAAATGGGTGACACTATGTAGAGAAAAGGAAGCCATTGTCTCCTTTTAGAACAGAGAGGACTTGAAAAACCACTACTTCCATACCAGGTACTATGGCAAGTTAATTCTATTTAAAATTGACTGGCTATTTGACATTACAGGCTGGAATAGTAGGTGGTCAGCTATTTCAGACTTTCCCCTTACTAGAATTAAATTTCTAATGTAAGAATGGGTTATTATTAGCTAAAGCTTTTATTTCCTAGGATTAGATAAAATGAAAAGGGTTATTTCTTTTGATACACCCCATTTCACATTGCAATGCAGCTATTCAACTGAAAACGTCCTTTGATTTCTATTTGAATGGTCAAGGAATGGCTGATTATATGTTATTGGCCTTTAAAGGACCAGTATGACAAACAGCCAAAGTTGTTTATTTAATGACTATATAGTATTAAGGAATACCTAAGTATTGATCTTTCCCAAATTTTTTATCTTTAATAATATTAAATAGTTCAGATTTTTTTAAAAGATGAAACATAAGTAAAGGAGCATATTCTCATCAGATAATTTTTGATATACATATCCTTGTCCATAGTCAATATTTATTTTCATATACCTAAGTATAGATGATGTAAACTTTTAATCTATCTATCTATCTATCTATCTATCAATATATCTATCTATCAATCAATATATCTATCTTAGTGTCCTTTATAAATCTTTGTTATCATTTGGTGTGTACCACTGCCCATAATGACATCTTGTTGTCCCTGTGTATTCACTGCAATTCAATTGATTCAAAGTACTTGGAGAATTTTTCATGGAATGACAATATAACAATATAGTGTATGGTAAAGGTGGTTTATGAGAACAAGCTTTCTTTGTTTTTGTTTTGTGTGTGTGTATGTGTATTTATTATGAAGGATTTTATTTTGGATTCTGTAATAAAGAAAACAAAATATTTCAAACAAATAAAAAAACCCTCCCAAAATAGACAAAGTGCTCTAATATCCTGAGCAGTGACAGTGATAGTGATACATTGAAATTTCTACCCAGGCCAGGACTGGGTCAATGTATTGAATACAGATATGATGTATTCTTTAACACAATGTTTTTTTCTACTAAAACAGAATAATAATATATTAGGAAGAATTTGTGAAGCAAAAAGAAAAGTATCTTGAGCATGGGTAGAAGCAATTAATTGAAATATGAATATTCTACAATTATATATTATTGAGTTACATTTTTGAAACCTTAAGGAGACAGACCACTTACATGAATATAACTGAGAGTATGATATTCTCAAACTTTTAAGCAATATTATATGTCCTTAATATGGAAATAAGCACTATGGCACATGATTCTTGCTCATTATGGAGATAACATGAGAAATAAAGCCCACACACTTTAGAATCATATGATGTATTTACACACAACAATTTATCTGTTTGACCAGAAGCCCAACTAATACGCTGAAAAATTTAAAAATTTACTTTCCTCTCTTTAATAAAAGCTATGTTATCTGCAAGTGAACTTTGGCATAGAAATAAAAAAGAAATAAGTCACTTTCTCTGAGAATAGAATAAGCGTATTTGTAACTTGCCTTTCTAAGCCATCATACATTTCTATGTGCCTTCATATAACAAGTAATTCCTTAAAGGAATTATACATGGTGTATTATTTTAGCACATACTTAAATATGATTGGAGGGGTTGAGGGAGGGAGAGTAGCAAGAAGAGGGGCAGAATATTTTCATTTTTTTTTTAAAGAAAATAGGATTCCTGTTACTTAAATATTTGAAGTTAACCTCTCTGATACTCCTTCCTATTTAGATATTTCTACCATTTGCAATGTGAAATCATTTTCATCTACAGAAGTTATTCTATGACATAATACCTAGAGCTTCAGAGATTTTTATAGATATTAGATCTCAACTATCTTTATCAGGAAGAGAATAGTGTTCTAATTATACTCCATTCTTTAAATGTCTTTCAACCATGATTTTAAAGTGGTTGGAGTGAGGAGGAAGGCAGGAAATACCACAAATGCTAAAATATTATAAATTTCTTCATTTTCAAAAATTGTCTATTACTTACAATAAAATAATCCACACTTCACTGGAATACCCTAAGATATTGCTCTCATTCCTTTAATGTTGAACCTTTTCCTTTTCTTTATTCCAGAAGATTGGACTTGAATGGCTTATACTAACATGAAGATTGAAGAAATTCCTCAATTCTCTTCACAAAAATGCAAGACTTTTTATAGGTCCAAATCTTTGAATGCTGTTGCAACATGCACTCTCAAAATGAAGTATGTAACCTTAACCAAAAAGGAAGCAGCTAGATATTGTCCCATGATTTCTCTCCCCAAATTATCATAAAAGAGAAGATGAAGACCTAGCTATATGCAACAAACTGGTACAAAGGCAACCAAGATTCCTTGGCCAAGAATGACCTCTACCAATTCAAGACCTTAATTCAAAGTAAAGACTCAAATCTCACAATGAATAGAACAGTCTGCAGACTGTTCTTATCTTTCATAACTATGTTGAGTGTTATTACTTAAATCTTATGGCATATTCATGTCCTAGTTCTCACAAAGATTCTGACACCTCTGTGAGGTGCATAAGGAGGAGGGGCAATTTAAATGCAAAATACCTTTCCAAAGAGGGTGTAAATTTGTAAATGCATCATTGCACACCTGGATGAATCTTCCATAAAAATAGAAAGTAAGTAATGAGATATAGACCTCTCCAATGTGATTATCTATGAAATTTCATGGCAGGAACTTCCTTCTTTGGCTAAGTAATTCTCAAAAATCCAACAAATATTTGAAAATTTACATTTTGAGGGGGAAAATAATGATTCATAATCATGAGGTAAGGACCCACTTGTTGTCTGGGCTGCCATGAAACTATTAGATGAGTCAGAAGGAAAATTTTGTTTTTTTTTTCCTTGGGTCAAGGTCAATTTTCCAACAGACCAAATTATTCTATATAATTATAAGTGACATTCATTTCCATAATGTAGGAAAACATATTCAGAATCAACTCCCTATTATCCAAACAATTTTTAATCTCATATTTGATTCTTTCCACAAACCTGAGCCCTCCTTTCACCTTTTCTCAGTGTCCAGCTGCTCTCCCTCAGTAAATTGAGACTAATTTTCAAATGAACTCAAAACATTATTTAGGAAGGATAATTTACTGAGGGAAAAATCATATAATGCAGTCTGAAGCCAAATATAAATGACTTTGGAATTATCCAAATCACTTTTCTTTTCTAGTAGCCAAATAAGTCTTTGTTGATGTGTGTATGTGGCTTTCTCCAATACGCTCTCTTCTCCAGAGAGGAAATGGCACAAGAAAGTAGGCTACTATAAAAGAAAACCCATTTCACAGTACATATCTTATCCTCTTAAAAGATCCTAAATATCTAGAAAAAAACAATTGTGTATTAATATGTTTTATCCTGTGTACCTAATACAGGCTACTTTACATACTGGTCTGCACATGTGATTTCATGGGTGAGGGAATGCCTGATGAGGAAATTCTTTCTACCAATGCAGAACAACATAATTTAAAATCTCAAAGAATTTGCCTGATATACTGAGAAGCTGAATAATTTTGGCAGAGCCACAAGTTCAATATGTGACAGAGGCAGGACTTGACCTCAAGTATTCCTGACTCCAAGGCCATTATTATCAAATATTCCATCCTGCTTCTAGATCAGGGCTTAATGAATGATTTTCAAAACTGAATTCAATGAATTTGGTAGATGGATAAGCAGGGGTCGACTATAATTGATTTAGGTCATTTCATTTTAATTTTAAAAATTTATTAAGCACTCTCCATGCAAGGTCACTATGTAAAAATTGGATAAAATTTAAAGCAAATAAAATATTCGTAAATTTATCAGGTCATGAGTTTCTATTATCACACTGAATGGCCACCTCACAGAAAATATAACAGACCCAGGGATCAAGGACCTCCTTAAATGAAAGAAGGAGGCAGTGTAGCATCAGAGACAGAATGTTGGACCTAGACTCAGTAAGCCCTGGGCTCAAATCCAACTTCTAATACTAACTGTGTGACACTGAGAAAGTCATATCTTCATTGAGATTCTGTTTCCTCTGAAAATGGGAATAAGAATATCTGTAGTACCTACCTCATAGATTTGCTTCAAGTTTGAAATGGAATCATGTATATAAAGAATTCTATACAATTAAGGTAATATTATACAAATGCCAGCTATTATAATATTGGCCCAAAGGATTTAAAAGAATAGGCAATTTCACTTATAGAGGGGAAAAATCATAATATTAGTATGTAATTTATCAAATTATCTTTATAGTTTGACACCTAGTATGCACTTAATAGCTGTTTATTGATATTTAGTGGAACAAAATTTTGGTGCTGCTACTGACGCTGCTGATGACAATAATGATTTTCTATGACATATTGAGGATTCCATAAATACTTAGAAGTTTGCCAAAATTTTAACCTAGCATGTGTTAAGACCCCAAGTACAAAATCTCACTAAAATATCCATTTAACACATAGGTGCTCTTAGGGAATCAGTGCTTTCAAGCTAGAAATAAAACTTAGATCTCATCAGATATAAACCTTTTTACTTAAAAGTGGGGAAACTGAGACCCAGAGAGGTTATGTTTATAGAACCCTGTGATTTGAAGCCACGTCTGTTGACAGTATATCTAGTACTTGTTCCATTAAACCACAACTTCTGTGTAAATATAATCAGGTAGATTAGTTTCCAATCAGAGAATTCTAATAGATTGCTTTGCACTCAAGCCCTAAAATTTGGTGATACCAAAGTGGCCACTAGGTAGTGCTACCATACAGCATACCACAAAGCAGGGCATTCCTACACCATTGAAGTCTGTCCATCACCCAAAGCAGTCATGGTGAAATCAGTAATTGCTTTTTCTGAGCAACAAATTTGGCAATGGCATGCTTCTAATCCCCAGCAAATTTGTTTGCCCATGCTTATGGTTCAAAACCATCTTGAACTGAAGCAAATCACCCATTTAGGCTCACAATCCTGGGCCAGAAGGGAAAGCATTCTGTTCAGAAATATCTTCCCAAATTCCTCACTCAGTTTGAACTGCAAAGCCTCAGCCTCAGTGAAGCCTTCCCAATGCCATGCAATATAAGGAATCATCATTCTTCCCTACTCATATCAAATTAAGGATTTATACTATTTGGGTTTTTTAGAGAACATGCTAAGTTTAAAGACAAATAAGAAATAAAGATTTAAAATAAAGTCTGGGGGAATGGTGTGAGGTAAGACACTTCCATATTACAAGGTCCTAGAAAGAGAATATAGAGCATAAACTCAGTCAATACAATAAACTTTGCCTTAAAGTCAATGTACCTTTTTCTACCTGGAATAGTTTCTTTCAATATAACATACCTTCTGGATGTTATTCTTTGATATTATTCTTTCGATTCAAGGTTGCTCTTTTATAGCATTACCACCTATAGTAAAAGTGGAAGAGAAATTCCATTTTGGCTTAGTGAGCACCATTTTAAGAAGAACTTCATCTTGGTATAATCAGAATTGAATCACCAGTTTTCACAAACTTCCATTTAATAGCCACAAAGAAATCTCCAACTTACATGTTTATTCTATAAGCATTCCCTTTAACTATATCCTTTTGCCCCTGGCCTTAGCAAAGTTTTCTAATTAAAAAACAATAATAAATGTGCTTAAAACACACAAAACACACAAAAACCCTTGCAAAACTTTATAGGTATGTTCTTAACAGCTTCAATTCTCTGTGTTTGTTGATTTGTGTATTAAATATACTAGGTCTTATTTTCTCTCTCTCTCTCTCTCTCTCTCTCTCTCTCTCTCTCTCTCTCTCTCTCACTCTCTCATTATTCTACATCATTTAGTTTTGATTCTAGCATAACACTTTTTTTTTCTATTTTGCAGTTAGGCTTAAAGGGAAATGTTATTAAATCGGGAATTCCATAAATATTGGTTAAAAGTTATAAATAGGTTGTCATCGGTATTTGTCAACATAGAGCTCTTTCAATTAAAATATTTCCTGGCTACCACAGCGTGGAAGCTGCGGAAATTGGCTCCACATCCAGCTGGCTGATTCAGTAAGAAATCAGCTGGCCTCAATTTAGATTTCTTTTCTTTTTAAGCAGTGCCAAATTGAGGATTAGTACAGAGTGGAGAGGGAGGCGGGCAGCTCCTCCCCAAGCTGGCCATTCTTCATTCCCCAGAATGGGGTAGCCTTCTCAGCCCCAGCTGTGTACAGAATTGATCTACCCCGGGAGTTCCTCAATTCTATGCTCTTTCTACCATGCTCAACAAGGGGACTGCGTCTGACAAAAGTAAAATGTGGACCTGAGGATGACAGGTTGATGGGAGTTCACTAAGTTTAAAAAGAAAGAAAGACAGATAGCATTTCGTCTGTTTATTTTAAAAGTGAATGGATCTTCCTCTGAGATTACTTCAAATGAATTTTAAAATAGGCTTTTTAAAAATTATTTTAAAGAACATTTGGTCAACTGCTTTACTCTCAAACCATTCCAAGACCAGTAGTTTTCTTACAGTCATGCTGCCCTCAGCCAGAATTTTATGTGTCCAGAAAACATGTTCTCCAAAGGGCTTATTATCAGGAATAAATTCAATAAATTTTATACAGTCTGAGAACAAGGTTCTTCTCCCTCCTTGGTGTCCCAAGAGTTGAATCAACCTAATCCCTACCTGGCCCGGTACCCAGAAATATAGGATTTAATAATGTCACTTCCTCTCTTTTGAAATTTACAATTATTTCATAGGCTTATTTAGTTTAAAGCTAAAAGGGATTTTAGAGATCAATTTATCTAGTCTACTCAGATAAGGAAACTGAGGCCAGGGAAGCTAAGGGATTTGCTGAAAGTGACATGAACAAAAAGTTGCATATCAAGAATTCAAACATAAGCCTTCTGGTCTCAAATCAAGTGTTTTTTTGTTTTTTTGTTTTTTTTTGCCATGCCCATATTATCTCCCTTCAATAACAGTAGATTAACAACATATAATGAACAACAACTTAGGGCACTTATGTATTTGTATGCAAACATTTTAAATGCATTATTTCAGTGTGTTTTCTCTGTGGCTTTCTAGAGACAGTGGCCAACTACTTGACTTGATATCTGTTATTTATTTATTTTTAAACCTAAATCTGCAGCTTAATTGATGTAGAAAGCTGTTTAAGGAAACTTTCTTCCTCAACCCAAGTTTATTAGTTACAGTTTGACAACTCAGAGACATAAAAAGTTTCTTGGGAATTATGGAAAGGTACAAAACTCATTCAGAGTCATACATCAGGATTTTTCAGCATCTGGACTTGAAAAAAGAACTTTCTGATTGTGAGACTATCTTAGGAGAACAATATTTGGTGGTTGTGAAACTTAGGACATACTTCAAATTACATCAGGTAATGAATTACTTTCTCTACTCAGAAAGACTGCTCTATCCCCAAACCTTCATTTTTTTTTAATATTAGAAAATAAAAGTTAGCTTTGTGGCTATTTGAACCCCTTATCTGAATAGGATATATATATATGCATATATATATATATATTTTTTTGAAATTTGNGGATATATATATATATATATATGCATATATATATATTTTTTTTTTGAAATTTGAAGTTTACCAAGTGTCTCATGAATAGGAAATATGGTCGCAATGGAATCAGATTAATTTTAGACTCTACTAATCACACTGACAGATTTCTGTTGTATCAATATGCTCTGACACAAAGTCACTGCCGGACTGGAGTCAAAAGCATAAACACTGAAGAAAGCAAGTGAGTAACTTTGAGGCCAGTTATCAAAGTACTTTTGCCAATGATTCCTTTGCTTAGCTCACTTTTGCATGTGACTGACCTCCACTTATAAAAGTGATATCACTGAAAATATTTAAATCATCCATTTCTAATTTCTTTCTTTCAAGTAGAAGGGAAAGGACTTTGTTTTGACCAGTGATCTTATAGCACATGAAAATAGCATTAAACATCTAAGAATGCCTTACTATGTTCAATTTTTATTGCCTTCTTCCCAAAATAGAAATATGATGTGAGTAAGGCCTCAGCATCTATGCTATCAAAATACTACCCTCAGTGCATATGGATAATAATAGGACCCTTTTAGTAAAGTATAAGTAGTTTGTTCCTATTGAAATGAGTTAAAGATAGAATAGAAAACATCGAAATTAAAATACTGGGGTATATTCCTTAGAAGAAAATATTATATTTTCCAGAGGGCCACTCTTGTCTAAAATGGAATTGCCCAATAAAGGAATCAACTTGTAAATGTGGGCATCAGCCCAGCCTTCACAGGCTGTACACCACTCAGGGTGGAATTTTAAAATCTCGAATATATTTATCTGTTCAGAGAGAAATGAAAACAATAGCGAGGAGGAAACAGGAAAATAAATGTAGCTGTGGATCAAAAAGCAATCTAGCCTGCAATTGCTTCTGCACAGATGAAATCTTTTCTGGTGCCAGATTAACAGTAGGAAAAAAGTCATTTGGATCCTTTGCCACTGTTGTGGTATAAGAATGCTGTGGGCTCCCCGAGGAAAACAAAGGGAAGTGCTTTTCATTTTTGGCCACTGTTTCTGAAAATACACAAGGAATAAGCTGAAAAACAGGGTGACATCAATGGTCTATAAAAAATGTGACCTTCATTTGCTAGAATAAGAGAAATAAAAGGTTTCCACCAGCACCTGGTGTTTAAGCATTAAAGGAAGTTGTAAGGACAACTCACTCTTTTACAATGAACATAATATTATCTTCCCAAATGTTCCTGAAACAAACAATTTAAAAGTAGTCATTTTGGAAATGGCAGTTGATCTTAGTTAACTTTAAGAAAGATCAAATGCTGAGAAACAGAACCAATTCTAAGTAATTTAGTAAAACTGAAGACATATTTAAATATTATATGTTTGTATATACATATCATACATATTTTGCGTGTAAGGTTCTATGTGAGTTTCTAGGAGAGGGTTAGGAGAAATCCAAATGTGAATAGAACTTGGATCTTATACTTTAGGAGCTTAAGAAGCAGGGAACAGGCTTGGTTTTGACCAGCATTTGAATGACTTTGGAAATTTAAAAATGACAATGCCTTATAATATTCAAATTTTAATGTCCTCTTCCTAAAGTAATATGCAAGGCAATACAAGCGTAGTACAATGCCAAAAGGACATTTCAGAAGCAAAAAGCTTAGACTGAAATTTTGGTTCTTTTACTTACTGTTCAAATGAACTTTTTCCACTTACTTGAATCCATTGGATCTCCATTTCTTCATCTGTAAAAAGAGGAAGTAGGGCTTAATGATCTCTGATGTATTTCCCAGCTACAAATCTATGATGCTATTTCTAATTTTAGCTTAAACTCTATCCAGTCATGTATCTCAAACATCCCACACAGAAAAAAAATTAAAAACAAACAAAACACAAAGAGGTATGCTAGAGAATTTAAGGAGACCATAACTCTGGAGCGTGGCTCCATTAGTTCTGACATCAAATGATTCTTACAGTTTATTCTCACTGAAGGCAGAAACTTGGCTAAATTATCAGTCAACCATGGTCACTATTTCTCACAACAGATGAGAGATGCCAGTATGCAGCAACAATAATAAAAGATAAATTATACAGCAGAAAAATATAAGTGAATATTCCCATGTAATAGAAGCTGCCTCTTAAACACATGGAAGAGACATGATCTCTGTCCTTCAAAACAGAAACCACATTAAAGAAGAACCTGAATTTTAGGAGTTAGTTGTAAAGGAGTTTTCTATCTTTTTTTTTCAAATTAAAATTTTTCTTTCAGCCTAAAATCATTATCATAACCATATTTTCAGTGTTCTCATTTTTTAAATTGAATTGAAAAAGACAATCCTGGCACTGTCTGAGATATAAACATTGTTATCCTGAAATAATTCATCAATATTCAGTAATCAAAAGAGTATTACACAGTTTTTCCGGGTTAAGATGGTGGCAGAGTAAAAAGCAGCTCTTAACCTCTCCTGACCAAAACACACAAGACTCCTCAAGGGGACATAAAAACAAGTCCAGATGAATGGAGGAACCCCACAACAGGGTGCAGCATGGAAGGTACATGGAATCAGACATTTCCATGCTATAAAGGGGTGAAACAGCTCTCACTAAATCGCGAGCTGAGCAACCACCCCAACCCCACCCCCTCCACAAACACCACCTATAAGCTCTGAAGCCAGCTAAAAAGAAGTAGAGCAAGTTTGGGGCACCCATCGAGTCATTGGCAGCTCCAGGGCCTGTTCCTGAGAGCAGCAAGATTTGGGACCCCAAAAAGCTAAAGAACACACACGAACTCTGAGTGCAGGCGCAAAACACGGGCACAGGACACAGAGCACGGGCGCAGGGCACAGAGAAAGGGCTCAGAGTGCAGGTACGGGCGAAGGCATGGGTGGAGGCAGACACAGCCACAAGCTAAAGCTCTGAAACCCTGAGTGGAGAACCAGTGCAGACAGGTATACGACTGTGGAAGCAGCGCCCTGAGACTTGTAAAGGAACCTCCTGCAGAGGATCAAGCAAGGGGGTCCACCAGGGGGCTTGACCTTGGAAAAAACCAGAACTCAGACCTCAGGAGCCAAAAGACCATGGACAGACCCTGAGTGCGAAGATAAAGCTGAGAAACTGATGGGCTAATGATGGCTACCCAGACTCAGGAAGTTCAGAAAATAAAGATTAACAACAAGAAAAAAAAGTCTTTAACACTCGACAACTTTTACACAGAGAAAATCCAGACAACCGAGCAAACAGAGGAGGAGAACAAACAAGCATCTGGACCCACCTCAAATAAGGAAAACGGGTCACAAGCTATGGAAGAGTTCAAAACTGAGATTTTGAGGAAAATGGAAGAGATCTGGCAAGAAAATAACAGTTCAAAAGGTAGAATCTTGCAATTGGAAAGTGAGGCTTAGAAATCAAATGAACTGATAAGCAAATTGAACACCAGACATGACCAGAGCGAAAAGGAAAACCAGAAGATTATAACTGAAAACCAAAATATCATAGCTTAAAACCAAAAGATCATAGCTGAAAACTGAAAGATTATAGCCGAAAACCAATCCCTAAAGGCTAGAATTGAGCAATTAGAAGCTAATGATCTCTCAAGACAACAAGAACAAATAAAACAAAGTCAAAAGACTGAAAAAATAGACGGCAACATGAAATATCTCAATGAGAGGGTGACAGACCAAGAAAACCTGACGAGAAGAGACAATTTGAGAATAATTGGTCTTCCAGAAAAACAAGAAATTAATAGAAACCTGGACTCCATACTAAAAGAAATTATTCAGCAAAATTGCCCTAAAGTCCTACAACAAGAGGGCAATATAGACGTTGAAAGGATCCATAGAACACCCACGACATTCGATCCAGATAAGAAAACGCCCAGGAATATAATTGCCAAATTCAAGAGCTTTCAAGCTAAAGAAAAAATCTTACAAGAAGTCAGAAAGAGACAATTCAAATATCAAGGAACACCAATCAGGATCACACAGGATCTGGCAGCCTCCACGCTAAAAGACCGTAAGGCTTGACATACGATATTCAGAAAGGCAAGAGAGCTGGGTCTGCAACCACGGATCAACTACCCATCAAAATTGACTATATATTTCCAGGGGAAAGTATGGGCATTCAACAAAATTGAAGAATTCCAGGTATTTGCACAGAAAAGACCAGGGCTAAATGGAAAGTTTGATATCCAACCACAAAAATCGAGAGAAACATGAAAAGGTAAATAAGAAACAGAGGGGAAAGAAAGAAAACTTATAATTTTTAAATTTGCCTTTTTAAGGGCCTCAGTAAGATCTAATTATCTGTATTCCTATGTAGAGAAATGTTATGTATAAATCTCTGTAGTGAACTCTATGCACTATTATAGTATCCACTATTATAGTAATCAGAAGAATAATTCACAGGGTGAGGGTTGAACACTAAATAATCTAAGATGACATGGGGGATGGGAAAGAGGGGGTGAATAGTAGGGGACACCAAGAGAAACTTAAGTGAATAAGAAAAATAGGATATTCTATTACACACAAAGAGGGCATGGGAAGGAGAGGGGACAAATACTATTATAAGAAGGAGAGGAAGAGAGCATTAAGAGGTAATAATCAAACCTTACTCTCAGTGTAATCAACCCAGAGAGGGAAGAGTAGCTATACTATC